>NW_024097205.1:0-132500 GCF_016545835.1 Crotalus tigris
TTATAGATGAAGTATGTGTTGGATAGGCAGTGGTTGTTCAGATCTAAGATGTGTTTGGGGGGGTTATATTTGTTTTGGATAGCTGTCAAGGCTTCTTTGATAGGCACTTGTGTGAAGAGGGATATGACATCGAAGCTCACTAGTAGGTCGCTGGGCTGTAAGTTTTGTTTCTTTATGATCTCTATAAACTGGAATGAGTTTTTTACGTGTGAGGTGATGGATTCTGCATAGGGCTGTAGTTGTTTGGCGATAAATTTGGCTAGGTTTTGTAGAGGTGAGCCTATGGAGCTGACTATAGGTCTGAGTGGGGTTCCTTCCTTGTGTTTCTTGGGGAGACCATAGAGTTTGGGGCATCTGGATGATTTCTCTCTGGGAATGATTCTTTGCTGGATCTCTTCGCTAATGGGGGAGGCTTTTATTTTGGATCTGGTGGTTTTTTCCAGGTAGGTGGTGGGATCTGTATTTAGGGGTTTGTATGTGTTGTCTTGGAGTAGGTTGGTTAATTTGGTTTGGTAGTCAGATGTGTTCATAACCACCGTGGCATTGCCCTTGTCTGCTGGTAGGATTATTATGCTGGTGTCTTCTTTAAGGTTACGTAGTGCTGTCTGTTCCTCTTTGGGTAAGTTGCTTTTGGGTGGCTTGCTGGTGCAGAGGATGTTGGTGATTTTGAGTCTGATTCTGTTTGCGTCGTCGGGGTTGATTTTGGTCAGGCTGGTTTCAACTCCACATATAATGGTTTCAGTGGGGATGTGTTTGGGAGCAACTGCAAAGTTGAATCCTTTGGAAAGGACATTGGTTTCGGCTTTGGTGAGGATCCTATCTGAGATGTTATGCACTGTCTGCTTCATGTGTGGCTGTGAGGGAGGAGGGGTTTGTTTCTGGCGTTCTTGTAGTCTTCGGAGTTTGTTGGTGTGTGTATCTGTCTTGAGGGTTGTCTGTGTTTCGGCTCTCCAGACGGCAAGTTGTTTGGATTTGTCCCAAAGTGCGGGGTGGATCTTGTTGCTGAGTTTGAGGTGGAGTGTGAGGAGATCTTTGTTAATTCGGTCTAGGAGGAATCTTTTTGTGTGAAGTTCATTTCTGATTAGGGCCAATTCTGTTCTTTTCAGGATCCGTTTGGTGGCTGCAGAGTTGGAGTGGAATTTCATTTGGAAACATGTGGGGATTAGATTTTGATCTCGGCAGTTGCGTAGGAATGCGAGGTCGCATAAAATGGAAGCTCTTTGGACTTCAAGTTTTTCATAGGTCCTGGTCAGATGGTGGATTTCCTCCCCGTAGAGGTTCAATATTTGTTTTCTGAGGTTTTCGCGGGTATTTGTATGTAGGTCTTTGGTTGTTCTGGTTTTCTCCCACGTAAAATTGGAAGTGTCTTGGCGACGTTTCGACGAAGTCCCATTCGTCATCTTCAGGCTGGTGCTTTCAGCTTCGTGCCTCGAGCAGCAGTGTGTGGTCTTGGTTGTTTCTTCCTTTTAACTGCCAGTGGAGGTATGAACTGATTGGGTGGGAGCTTGGCTGTGTTCTGATTGGGTGGAGGTGTGTTCTGATTGGTTAGGGGCTTGGCTGTGCTCTGATTGGCTGGGGGATTGGCTGTGCTCTGATTGGCTGGGGGGTTGGCTGTGCTCTGAATGGCTGGGGGAGTGTTCTGTTTGGTTTGCTCAGGTTAGTCTGAGTTGCAGAGGGATTTAAGATTTTGGGCTGCCTTGCTATTTTTTGGCTTCGCGTTCGTGGTCGTGCCTCCTCTTCATGGAAGGTGTCAGTTTGCTTCATGTATGGATTGGAGGGGTTTAAAGTGGCTAATGATGCAGCTGTGGTCTGGCTTCTGGTTTGTGGTCGTGCCTCATAGTCAGTGGGGCTTTGGGTTTGTTTTTTGCATGGATGTTTGGTGGTGACATCCTGTGTGGTTTTTGTGAGTGTGGGTCTGGTATCATTTTTTGTGTTAGGGAGTCATTTGTCAATAAGGGCGGGTTTCCAAATGGCTGGTAGGCGGGAGGTATCATCTCGCTGGTTCATGCTGTGTGGGCGTTTTTCTATCTCGATGGCTTCTCTGATTATTCTGTTATTAAAATGTTCACTTTTGGCAATGGTTCTGGTATTTTTAAATTCAATTTCATGTCCTGTGGCTTTAAGGTGTTGGACCAGGGAAGATGTTGGTTCCTCTTTTTTGACTGAGTTCTTATTTCTTCAGATGCGGCACTATTCTTCTGTTGGTTGTCCGATGATTGGTGGGACAAGTGGGCAGGGATTTCGTATACTCCTTGAGTTTCTAATTCAATTTTATCTTTGGGGTTTCTAAGGATGGTGGATATTTTTCTGTTTGTGCAGAATGCTGTTTTGATGTTGTGTTTATGGAGGATCTTACTGATTCTGTCTGTGATGCCTTTTATGTATGGGAGGATGGCTTTGCCGTTTTCTTGTTCTTTGTCTTGGATTTTAGTGGGGGTTTCTTTTTGGATGAGGTTTGTAATCTTATTTCTATGGAATCCATTGGATGTTAGTACATTGGTGAGAGTGTGTAGTTCGGGTTTTAGGTGGTGTTCGTCAGCTAAGCATTTTGTTCTGGAGATGAGTGTCTTGGCTACAGAGTTGATCTGTGCTGGGTGGTGGTGTGAGAGAGCGTGCAGATAGCGGTTTGTGTGTGTTTTCTTCTGGTATATGGTGTGTCCTAGGGAGCCATTGGATTTCTTGTAGACTAAGACATCCAGGAAGGGCAGTTGGTTGTTAGCTTCTGTTTCCATGGTGAACTGTATTTTGGGGTGTAGGCTGTTGAGGTGTGTGAGGAAGTTGTCCAGTTTTTCTTTCCCATGTGGCCATATTATGAAGGTGTCGTCTACATATCTGAGCCAGAGTTTGGGTTTGTGATCAGATTTTTCTAGAGCTTGGGTTTCAAAGTGTTCCATGTAGAGGTTGGCAATGACAGGTGAGAGGGGTGATCCCATGGGTGCTCCTTCTGTTTGTTTGTATTTTTTGTCCATTATAGATGAAGTATGTGTTGGATAGGCAGTGGTTGGTCAGATCTAAGATGTGTTTGGGGGGGGTTTATTTGTTTTGAATAGCTGTCAAGGCTTCTTTGATAGGCACTTGGGTGAAGAGGGATATGATATCGAAGCTCACTAGTAGGTCGCTGGGCTGTAAGTTTTGTTTCTTTATGATCTCTATAAACTGGAATGAGTTTTTTACGTGTGAGGTGATGGATTCTGCATAGGGCTGTAATTGTTTGGCGAGAAATTTTGCTAGGTTTTGTATAGGTGAGCCGATGGAGCCTGACTATAGGTCTGAGTGGGGGTTCCTTCCTTGTGTATCTTGGGGAGACATAGAGTTTGGGGCATCTGGATGATTTCTCTCTGGAATGATTTCTTTGCTGGATCTCTTCGCTAATGGGGGAGGCTTTTGTTTTGGATCTGGTGGTTTTTTCCAGGTAGGTGGTGGGATCTGTGTTAAGGGGTTTTATGTGGAGTCTTGGAGTAAGTTGGTTAATTTGGTTTGATAGTCAGATGTGTTCATAACCATCGTGGCGTTGCCCTTTTCTGCTGGTAGGATTATTATGCTGGTGTCTTCTTTCAGGTTACGTAGTGCTGTCTGTTCCTCTTGGGTAAGTTGCTTTTGGGTGGCTTGCTGGTGCAGAGGATGTTGGTGATTTCGAGTCTGATTCTGTTAGCGTCGTCGGGGTTGATTTTGGTCAGGCTGGTTTCAACTCCACATATAATGGTTTCAGTGGGGATGTATTTGGGAGCGACTGCAAAGTTGAATCCTTTGGAAAGGACATTGGTTTCGGCTTTGGTGAGGATCCTATCTGAGATGTTATGCACTGTCTGCGTCATGTGTGGCTGTGAGGGAGGAGGGGTTTGTTTCTGGCGTTCTTGTAGTCTTCGGAGTTTGTTGGTGTGTGTATCTGTCTTGAGGGTGGTCTGTGTTTCGGCTCTCCAGACGGCAAGGTGTTTGGATTTGTCCCAAAGTGCGGGGTGGATCTTGTTGCTGAGTTTGAGGTGGAGTGTGAGGAGATCTTTGTTAATTCGGTCTAGGAGGAATCTTTTTGTGTGAAGTTCATTTCTGATTAGGGCCAATTCTGTTCTTTTCAGGATCCGTTTGGTGGCTGCAGAGTTGGAGTGGAATTTCAGTTGGAAACATGTGGGGATTAGATTTTGATCTCGGCAGTTGCGTAGGAATGCGAGGTCGCATAAAATGGAAGCTCTTTGGACTTCAAGTTTTTCATAGTTCCTGGTCAGATGGTGGATTTCCTCCCCGTAGAGGTTCATATTGTTTATCTGAGGTTTTCGCGGGTATTTGTATGTAGGTCTTTGGTTGTTCGGGTTTCTCCCACGTAAAATTGGAAAGTGTCTTGGCGACATTTTCGACGAGTCCCATTCGTCATCTTCAGGCTGGTGTTTTCAGCTTTGTGCTTCGAGCAGCAATGTGTGGTCTTAGCTGTTTCTTCCTTTTAACTGCCAGTGGGGGTATGAACTGATAGGGTGGGAGCTTGGCTGTGTTCTGATTGGGTGGAGGTGTGTTCTGATTGGTTAGGGGCTTGGCTGTGCTCTGATTGGCTGGGGGGTTGGCTGTGCTCTGATTGGCTGGGGGGTTGGCTGTGCTCTGATTGGCTGGGGGAGTTTTCTGTTTGGTTGTGCTCAGGTTAGTCTGAGTTGCAGAGGGGTTTAAGATTTTGGGCTGCCTTGCTATTTTTTGGCTTCGGGTTCGTGGTTGTGCCTCCTCTTCATGGAGGTGTCAGTTTGCTTCATGTATGGATTGGAGGGGTTTAAAGTGGCTAATGATGCAGCTGTGGTCTGGCTTCTGGTTTGTGGTCGTGCCTCATAGTCAGTGTGGCTTTGGGTTTGTTTTTTGCGTGGATGTTTGGTGGTGACCTCCTGTGTGGTTTTTGTGAGTGTGGGTCTGGTATCATCTTTTGTGTTAGGGAGTCGTTTGTCAATTAGGGCGGGTTTCCAAATGGCTGGTAGGCGGGAGGTATCATCTCGCTTGTTCATGCTGTTTGGGCGTTTTTCTATCTCGATGGCTTCTCTGATTATTCTGTTATTAAAATGTTCACTTTTGGCAATGGTTCTGGTATTTTTAAAGTCAATTTCATGTCCTGTAGCTTTAAAGTGTTGGACCAGGGACGATGTTGGTTCCTCTTTTTTGACTGAGTTCTTATGTTCTTCAATGCGTGCACTTATTCTTCTGTTGGTTTGTCCGATGTAAGGTGTGGGACTTGGTGCATGGGATTTCATATACTCCTTGATTTTCTAAGTCAATTTTATCTTTGGGGTTTCTAAGGATGGTGGATATTTTTCTGTTTGTGCAGAATGCTGTTTTGATGTTGTGTTATGGAGGATCTTACTGATTCTGTCTGTGGTGCCTTTTATGTATGGGAGGAGGGCTTTGCCGTTTTCTTGTTCTTCGTCTTGGATTTTAGTGGGGGTTTCTTTTTGGATTAGGTTTGTAATCTTATTTCTATGGAATCCATTGGATGTTAGTACATTGGTGAGAGTGTGTATTTCGGGTTTTAGGTGTTGTTCGTCAGCTAAGCGTTTTGTTCTGGAGATGAGTGTCTTGGCTACAGAGTTGATCTGTGCTGGGTGGTGGTGTGAGAGAGCGTGCAGATAGCGGTTTGTGTGTGTTTTCTTCTGGTAGATGGTGTGTCCTAGGGAGCCATTGGATTTCTTGTAGACTAAGACATCCAGGAAGGTAAGTTGGTTGTTAGCTTCTGTTTCCATGGTGAACTGTATTTTGGGGTGTAGGCTGTTGAGGTGTGTGAGGAAGTTGTCCAGTTTTTCTTTCCCATGTGGCCAGATTATGAAGGTGTCGTCTACTTATCTGAGCCAGAGTTTGGGTTTGTGATCCGATTTTTCTAGAGCTTGGGTTTCAAAGTGTTCCATGTAGAGGTTGGCAATGACAGGTGAGAGGGGTGATCCCCTGGGTGCTCCTTCTGTGTGTTTGTATTTTTGTCCATTATAGATGAAGTATGTGTTGGATAGGCAGTGGTTGGTCAGATCTAAGATGTGTTTGGGGGGGTTATATTTGTTTTGGATAGCTGTCAAGGCTTCTTTGATAGGCACTTGGGTGAATAGGGATATGACATCAAAGCTCACTAGTAGGTCGCTGGGTCTTGTAATTTGTTTCTTTAATGATCTCTATAGAAGTTTTTGGAAGGTCTGAATTAGTTTTTACGTGTGAGGTAATGGATTCTGCATAGAGCTGTAAGTTGTTTGCGAGAACTTTGGCTAGGTTTGTATAGGTAGCCTTGGAGCTTGACATAGGTTCCCTGAGTGGGGGTTTCCTCCTTGTGTATATTGGGAGACCAAGAGTTGGGGCATCTGATGATTTCCTCTCTGGGCATGATTCTTTGCTTCTCTCTTTTGCTAATGGGGGAGGCTTTTATTTTGGATCTGGTGGTTTTGTCCAGGTAGTTGGTGGGATCTGTATTTAGGGGTTTGTATTTGGAGTCTTGGAGTAGGTTGGTTAATTTGATTTGGTAGTCAGTTGTGTTCATAACCACCGTGGCGTTGCCCTTGTCTGCTGGTAGGATTATTATGCTGGTGTCTTCTTTCAGGTTACGTAGTGCTGTCTTTTCCTCTTTGGGTAAGTTGCTTTTGGGTGGCTTGCTGGTGCAGAGGATGTTGGTGATTTCGAGTCTGATTCTGTTAGCATCGTCGGGGTTGATTTTGGTCAAGCTGGTTTCAACTCCACATATAATGGTTTCAGTGGGGATGTGTTTGGGAGTGACTGCAAAGTTGAATCCTTTGGAAAGGACATTGGTTTCGGCTTTGGTGAGGATCCTATCTGAGATGTTATCACTGTACCCCTGCTTCATGTGTGGCGTGATGGAGGAGGGGTTTTTTTTCTGGCGTTCTTGTTAGTCTTCGAGTTTTGTTGGTGTGTGTATTTCTTGAGGTGTCTGTTTTTCGGCTCTCACAGACGGCAATTGTTGGATTTGTCCCCAAAGTGCGGGTGGATCTTTGGTGCTGAGTTTTGAGTGGAGTGTGAGGAGATCTTTGTTAATTCGGTCTAGGAGGAATCTTTTTGTGTGAAGTTCATTTCTGATTAGGGCCAATTCTGTTCTTTTCAGCATGTGTTTGGTGGCTGCAGATTTGGAGTGGAATTTCAATTG
This sequence comes from Crotalus tigris, assembly GCF_016545835.1. Lineage (NCBI taxonomy): Eukaryota > Metazoa > Chordata > Lepidosauria > Squamata > Viperidae > Crotalus > Crotalus tigris. The sequence goes on from NW_024097205.1 coordinate 7,097, forward strand.
GAAACATATTGGGATTAAATTTTGATCTTGGCAGTTGCGTAGGAATGCGAGGTCACATAAAATGAAAGCTCTTTGGACTTCAAGTTTTTTATAGGTCCTGGTCAGTTGGTGAATGTCCTCCCCGTAGAGGTGAAATATTTGTTTTCTGAGGTTTTCGCGGGTGTTCGTATGTAGGTCTTTGGTTATTCGGGTTTTCTTCTGAATCAAATTGGAAGTGTCTTGGTGATGTTTCGACGAAGTCCCATTCGTCATCTTTCAGGCTGTGCGTTTCACAGCTTCGTGCCTCGAGCAGCAAGTGTGGTCTTAGCTGTTCTTCCTTTTAAACTGCCAGTGGGGGTATGAACGATAGGTGGGAGCTGGCTGTGTTCTGATTGGTGGAGGTGTGTTTCTGGATTGGTTAGTGGCGTGGCTGTGCTCTGATTGGCTGGGGGGTTGGCTGTGCTCTGATTGGCTGGGTGGTTGGCTGTGCTCTGATTGGCTGTGCTCTGATTGGCTGGGGGAGTGTTCTGTTTGGTTGTGCTCAGGTTAGTCTGAGTTGCAGAGGGATTCAAGATTTTGGGCTGCCCTGCCATTCCTTGGCTTCGTGTTCGTGGTCGTGCTTTCTCTTCATGGAGGGTGTCAGTTTGCTTCATGTATGGATTGGGGGGGTTTAAAGTGGCTAATGATGCAGCTGTGGTCTGGCTTCTGGTTTGTGGTCGTGCCTCATAGTCAGTGTGGCTTTGGGTTTGTTTTTTGCGTGGATGTTTGGTGGTGACATCCTGTGTGGTTTTTGTGAGTGTGGGTCTGGTATCATTTTTTTGTGTTAGGGGGAGTCGTTTGTCAATGAGGGCAGGGTTTCCAAATGGCTGGTAGGCGGGAGGTATCATCTCGCTTGTTCATGCTGTGTGGGCGTTTTTCTATCTCGATGGCTTCTCTGATTATTCTGTTATTAAAATGTTCACTTTTGGCAATGGTTCTGGTATTTTTAAAGTCAATTTCATGTCCTGTGGCTTTAAGGTGTTGGACCAGGGAAGATGTTGGTTCCTCTTTTTTGACTGAGTTCTTATGTTCTTCAATGCGTGCACTTATTCTTCTGTTGGTTTGTCCGATGTATGTGGTGGGACAAGTTGGTGCATGGGATTTCGTATACTCCTTGATTTTCTAATTCAATTTTATCTTTGGGGTTTCTAAGGATGGTGGATATTTTTCTGTTTGTGCAGAATGCTGTTTTGATGTTGTGTTTATGGAGGATCTTACTGATTCTGTCTGTGGTGCCTTTTATGTATGGGAGGAGGGCTTTGCCGTTTTCTTGTTCTTTGTCTTGGATTTTAGTGGGGGTTTCTTTTTGGATTAGGTTTGTAATCTTATTTCTATGGAATCCATTGGATGTTAGTACATTGGTGAGAGTGTGTAGTTCGGGTTTTAGGTGTTGTTCGTCAGCTAAGCGTTTTGTTCTGGAGATGAGTGTCTTGGCTACAGAGTTGATCTGTGCTGGGTGGTGGTGTGAGAGAGCGTGCAGATAGCGGTTTGTGTGTGTTTTCTTCTGGTAGATGGTGTGTCCTAGGGAGCCATTGGATTTCTTGTAGACTAAGACATCCAGGAAGGGAAGTTGGTTGTTAGTTTCTGTTTCCATGGTGAACTGTATTTTGGGGTGTAGGCTGTTGAGGTGTGTGAGGAAGTTGTCCAGTTTTTCTTTCCCATGTGGCCAGATTATGAAGGTGTCGTCTACGTATCTGAGCCAGAGTTTGGGTTTGTGATCCGATTTTTCTAGAGCTTGGGTTTCAAAGTGTTCCATGTAGAGGTTGGCAATGACAGGTGAGAGGGGTGATCCCATGGGTGCTCCTTCTGTTTGTTTGTATTTTTGTCCATTATAGATGAAGTATGTGTTGGATAGGCAGTGGTTGGTCAGATCTAAGATGTGTTTGGGGGGGTTATATTTGTTTTGATAGCTGTCAAGGCTTCTTTGATAGGCACTTGTGTGAAGAGGGATATGACATCGAAGCTCACTAGTAGGTCGCTGGGCTGTAAGTTTTGTTTCTTTATGATCTCTATAAACTGGAATGAGTTTTTTTACGTGTGAGGTAATGGATTCTGCATAGGGCTGTAGTTGTTTGGCGAGAAATTTGGCTAGGTTTTGTAGAGGTGAGCCTATGGAGCTGACTATAGGTCTGAGTGGGGTTCCTTCTTGTGTATCTTGGGGAGACCATAGAGTTTGGGGCATCTGGATGATTTCTCTCTGGGAATGATTCTTTGCTGGATCTCTTCGCTAATGGGGGAGGCTTTTATTTTGGATCTGGTGGTTTTTTCCAGGTAGGTGGTGGGATCTGTATTTAGGGGTTTGTATGTGGAGTCTTGGAGTAGGTTGGTTAATTTGGTTTGGTAGTCAGATGTGTTCATAACCACCGTGGCGTTGCCCTTGTCTGCTGGTAGGATTATTATGCTGGTGTCTTCTTTCAGGTTACGTAGTGCTGTCTGTTCCTCTTTGGGTAAGTTGCTTTTGGGTGGCTTGCTGGTGCAGAGGATGTTGGTGATTTTGAGTCTGATTCTTGTTAGCGTCGTCGGGGTTGATTTTGGTCAGGCTGGTTTCAACTCCACATATAATGGTTTCAGTGGGGATGTGCAAAGTTGAATCCTTTGGAAAGGACATTGGTTTCGGCTTTGGTGAGGATCCTATCTGAGATGTTATGCACTGTTTGTTTCATGTGTGGCTGTGAGGGAGGAGGGGTTTGTTTCTGGCGTTCTTGTAGTCTTCGGAGTTTGTTGGTGTGTGTATCTGTCTTGAGGGTGGTCTGTGTTTCGGCTCTCCAGACGGCAAGTTGTTTGGATTTGTCCCAAAGTGCGGGGTGGATCTTGTTGCTGAGTTTGAGGTGGAGTGTGAGGAGATCTTTGTTAATTCGGTCTAGGAGGAATCTTTTTGTGTGAAGTTCATTTCTGATTAGGGCCAATTCTGTTCTTTTCAGGATCCGTTTGGTGGCTGCAGAGTTGGAGTGGAATTTCAGTTGGAAACATGTGGGGATTAGATTTTGATCTCGGCAGTTGCGTAGGAATGCGAGGTCGCATAAAATGGAAGCTCTTTGGACTTCAAGTTTTTCATAGGTCCTGGTCAGATGGTGGATTTCCTCCCCGTAGAGGTTCAATATTTGTTTTCTGAGGTTTTCGCGGGTATTTGTATGTAGGTCTTTGGTTGTTCGGGTTTTCTCCCACGTAAAATTGGAAGTGTCTTGGCGACATTTCGACGAAGTCCCATTCGTCATCTTCAGGCTGGTGCTTTCAGCTTCGTGCCTCGAGCAGCAATGTGTGGTCTTAGCTGTTTCTTCCTTTTAACTGCCAGTGGGGGTATGAACTGATAGGGTGGGAGCTTGGCTGTGTTCTGATTGGGTGGAGGTGTGTTCTGATTGGTTAGGGGCGTGGCTGTGCTCTGATTGGCTGGGGGGTTGGCTGTGCTCTGATTGGCTGGGGGGTTGGCTGTGCTCTGATTGGCTGGGGGAGTGTTCTGTTTGGTTGTGCTCAGGTTAGTCTGAGTTGCAGAGGGATTCAAGATTTTAATAACAGAATAATCAGAGAAGCCATCGAGATAGAAAAACGCCCACACAGCATGAACAAGCGAGATGATACCTCCCGCCTACCAGCCATTTGGAAACCCGCCCTCATTGACAAACGACTCCCTAACACAAAAAATGATACCAGACCCACACTCACAAAAACCACACAGGATGTCACCACCAAACATCCACGCAAAAAACAAACCCAAAGCCACACTGACTATGAGGCACGACCACAAACCAGAAGCCAGACCACAGCTGCATCATTAGCCACTTTAAACCCCCCAATCCATACATGAAGCAAACTGACACCCTCCATGAAGAGGAAGCACGACCACGAACGCGAAGCCAAGGAATGGCAGGGCAGCCCAAAATCTTGAATCCCTCTGCAACTCAGACTAACCTGAGCACAACCAAACAGAACACTCCCCCAGCCAATCAGAGCACAGCCAACCCCCCAGCCAATCAGAGCACAGCCAACCCCCCAGCCAATCAGAGCACAGCCACGCCCCTAACCAATCAGAACACACCTCCACCCAATCAGAACACAGCCAAGCTCCCACCCAATCAGTTCATACCCCACTGGCAGTTAAAAGGAAGAAACAGCTAAGACCACACATTGCTGCTCGAAGCACGAAGCTGAAAACACCAGCCTGAAGATGACGAATGGGACTTCGTCGAAACGTCGCCAAGACACTTCCAATTTTACGCGGGAGAAAACCCGAACAACCAAAGACCTACATATATATATATATATATATATATATATATATATATATATATATATATATATATATATGTTTTCTGAGGTTTTCGCGGGTGTTTGTATATATATATATACAAATATATTATATATATATATTGTATATATATATATATATATATATATAATATATATATATATGACTTGTTTTTTATGATTGATTATCCTTTCACCATGGTGTTTTCCTGAGCACTTTGATGTTAAAATTAGAAAAACCAATAAAATGTGTATTTTAAAAAAAAAGACTTCACACACTTTAATCATGCAGCACTTCAAAAACTCCCCCTCTGTAAATGGCTGGGCTGATTTAGCTATCTCTTCTGCCACTATAAAACTAGCTTTCACAGCAGCTTCACTTTGTGATTTTGCTTTTGTGAACATATGCTGCCGTGACATCAGGCTCTTTTTCAAGTCTTTCACCTTCTGTGCCTTCTGCTCCATTTTTAGGTTTTTATACTTGTCCTGATGTTTCATCTCATAGTGCCGTCTCAAGTTATATTCTTTAAATACAGCCACAGTAGCTCCACAAATAAGGCACACAGCCTTATCTTCAATGTCAACAAATAGGTACTCTGCCTCCCACCTCTTTTGAAAGCATCTTTTTTCAAAGTCCACCTTCCGTTTGGCCATTTTGACTCTGCTGAGCCCTGGAGAAGCACCAATCAGCTGGAAATCAGCACTGATCCTGGTGCTTCTGCTGAGCCTAGAAGAAGTGCTGATCAACTGGAATGTTGCAGCATCTCCAGGGTCTTGTGATTTACATTCAGATGCTCGGCAACTGATTCATATTTATGACTGTCAGTGTCCCAGGGTCATGTGAAATGACCAAAATCTGCTGCAACCACCCAGCAGATGGGAGGAATAAAAACCAAACACCCCCCACCCCATCCCCGCTGCCAATCCTCAGCAGAAATGCTCGCAACAATGAAAACCTCGGACAGGAGGAAGAGCGCTGCTGGGTGGGCAGGCAGGTGTCTTGCTCGGCTGTGGCTTGGGGAGCATTTTTTTCAGTGCCATTGTAACTCCGAACAATCACTAAGCGAACTGTTGTAAGTTGAGGACTACCTGTACTTTATCACTTTTTTCCTTTTTTATGATCAGGTTTTTGACACCTTGCTAGGCAACTGGCGGTACTCGGATATTGCCATATTCTAAAAGTGGTACAATGGGTGAAAAGGTTGAAAAGCCCTGCCCTATATAATGATTTATGCAAATTTGAAAAAAAAATTGAAATATTTTATTGATTTTCTAATATTACAATTACATATTTGAAAAACAATGTGGTGACTGGATTACAATAATTCAATTACATACAAATATCATTAATACAAATCTCCAACAAATACAGTAAAAATTTCCTCTCTTTTCCTCTTAAAATGTATTGTTTCTTATTTAAATTAACATAATTTTTATTCTAACAATCAAATAAAGACAACTGTCTTAAATTTATCAATAATTTTGAATTTGTATGTATCTCAACACTCAGTCTTTTAGACAATCAATAACCTGTTGACTTTTTTCCCAATTTTAATTTTCCATTAATATTTAAATTTAACGTTAATATTTATCATATCCAAATTTTAGATGACCCCAATTCCCTTTATCACAATTCCTCATAAAATCTGGTGTTCAAGGTACATGTTACATCTATCTACATTCTCACCATCTTCATCAACAAATTAATAATACAATATAATATTCTTCTTTTCTAATAATTTCAAATATCTTAAATTTAGTAACTAAAGTTTCTTCCCCCCAACATTTAATACTTCCTCTCTCTTCCTCTTTGTATCTACTATCTCGTATTTAAGCTAATAATTTTTATTCTTACCGCTACATAAAAACATATATATTACATTCATCAATAATCTTTAGCATATATATATATATATATATGTTCAATGATGCAATCTTCGATCTCCGGGAAGAGTATACTCCAGTTATTTATTGTTAAAACAACATTTAAAACAATAAAAACAGTTATATACAAGATTAAAACAACTTAGCTTTCGCTGGTCCTCTGCCAGCGTCCTCAGAGTGGGGCTTAGGGGGTGGGAAAGTTCTTTTTATCCCCTTGCTGATCCAATTGCCTACTCATTGCCCTCGTGACAGGGCCACTCTTCCTGATTGCCTGTAACTGCCTTAACTGTTCCGCCCTCTCTTTTTTGCACTCTAACATTGTATTTTTCTGCTCTGTCATCCTTGTGCCGTCTCCCCCTCCCTGCGCTGTTATCACCAACACACTCCTCAATCCCTCCTCTCTACCCAATGCAAGGTGCCTCCTCTGATTCGGCACTACACGAGTCCTGTTGGGCTGCTGGTCTGCCTGCCGTTTTTGCATTCCATTGCCAGTTCCTATCTCAACTCCCTCCTCCAACTCCCTTCCTCTCCTAGCCTGCCGATTCATACACCCTTTGTTGTCCATTCCTGTCATCCTTCCCCCCCCTTTTCCTTCAACCCTCCCACCTGTTGATTAACATATTGCTCCTGCCTTTCATCAACCATTCCTATTGATGTTCTCTTCCTCAATGTCTTTTCCTTCCTAATCCGCTGCTCTACCTGCTGTTCCTGTTTACCCTCCTCCATCACTGTCCATCTTCCCCTCTCCAATGTCCTCCCCGTAATCTGCTGACTTGCCTGTTGTTCATCCATTTCTGCCCATCCTCTCTTTTCTAGCATTCCTCCTCCTCTGACCTGCTGTCCTACATGCTGTTCCCACATGCCAACATCCATTCCTATTAAACCCTCCTTCTCAAGCTTTCCTCCCCCCCAATCTGCCATCCTGCCTGCTGTTCTTATCTGCCCTTCTTCTTTCCTGTCAGTCCCACCCTCTCCTGTTTCCTCCCCCCCTCTCCAATCCACTGCTCTGTTTGCTGTTCCTTCCAGCATTCTTCCTCCCCTTACCTGCTGTCCTAAGTACTGTTCCCATCTACCGACATGAGTTCCTGTTGGACTCTCCTTCCCAAATTCCCCCCCCCCAAAACTGCTGTCCTGCCTATTATTCCTGCCTGTCCTTCTCCATTCCTATCAACCCCACCCTCTCCTGTTTCCTCCCCCCCTAATCTGCAGGTCTGCCTGCTGTTCCTGACTATTCTCCATTCTTACTCCCTTCTCAAATATCCCCTCTCCCCCCGTGAATATGCTTCCAATCTTACGTGCCTCATCTTTTCTGTTCTTTTCTCTCTCCCCTTCCCTTTTGATCAGTTCCCTGGGGTCGGGCATACCCCTCCCCCGTGTTCTGGGCCGTACAATCAATTCTGCTGTTCCCAAGAATCTTCCCTGGTCCCCTTCTCCTTGCAGTCCTTCATCATATCCACCTTCTCTTCCTTTACTACCCTTACCTGTCTGTGACCCTTATTAGAGCACAACTGAGCTTCTCCCAACTAATGTTTCAAGTTTACATGTGTCTTATCTATTTTCTGGGCTGTCAGCCAAGTCTCCTTTAAACAATAACAAATTGAAGTATCAAGTTTAGTCACAAGATGTCGCTTCTGCCAATTGAAGATTTCCTTTGAATCCCAAAGTTATTTTAATCTTTTCAGTTTTGTTTCTATTTTTAAGGAAAAACCCAGTTCTTCAGTAAAAATAGAAAGTAAAGAGTAACAAATACAGAATCTTTTAGTCCACAAATTTTAGGAAATAAAATTCTGGTTGGGATCTAATTAATTTTTTCAACGTTTTAAACTACCTGAGTAGTCAGTCGCCACTGTTTCTGGAGGGAGGGCTAAATTCTCCCTTCCCTCTCCACAGGGGGGAAAATACTTAACAGCTTATGCAGGTACAAAAAATAGTTAGGATTTTTAAAAGGTAAATCTCACCCAGTCTTTTCTGCACTGTTTTAAAGTTGCCTGATGGTAAGTGTGACTTCGTCTGTCTGCAGCCTAGTGATGAGCCATATTTCTATGGCTGGTCTTTCGTCCGCTGGTTTGGAGAGTTTTGCCAGCTCTAGTGGGATCCAGCAAGGGTCCCTCCTTTATGGTCGCCCCTACAGGGCGACGTTCAACCCTTTCCAGGCTCTCCCAGTGATGCAAAACTGGACGAGGAAGACTGAGCTCGTCTTCGAAGCGTCCATGGCAGCCGCATTGGCAAACCGAAGTCTGCAAATTTGAAATCTATTTGCTCTTTTTCCTGCTTCTTTTTAAGTATCTTCTTTTCAGGTAATGCACAAATGTTTATTGTAGCGAAATGATATAAGCTATTAAAATGCTATTTTATATAATTCTAAATATAGGAATACAAACTAAAAGCATCATTATCCACACTTCTAACATTAGAAGTCTCTTCAAATGTATACATTTTACAAACTACATGAAAAAACAAATAAGCTTTATGCAGTGACTTTAAACCCGCACCTCCACTCCATGAGATTACTCACTGTATATACGGAGAATTTTCATTCATTCAGCTAGGTCTCCTGTCTTTTTGCATCTGCTATTTATGCACATCAGATTGCAGAGTAATGTGGAAATACTCACGTAAGCATTAACCAGAATATTTATTTTAAGTATTGCCTAAAGACTGGCAAACACAAAGTGCTTTTTCAGCAACTGAAATAAATGAAATATTCAAGAACCCATTCAATGTTGATTGGTTATAGTAATGGCCTTCAAAAATTAGGTACATATGCTTTTTCTAATAGATGGTCCTATAATTAGGATTTGGGACCACCCTGTCCTGTTTGTCTTTCATAAGTCCTTGAAGACCTGGCTTTGTTCCCTGTCCTGGGGCCCTGAGGGTATGTAGAGTCCTGTTCCCTGGCTACAATGATATATATTTAATTTTTATTATGCTGTAATTGTTTTAAACTGTTTTATGTTTGTTGGTGGCTCAGAATTACTTGCTTGAGATGGGCAGGCATAGAAATTAGATAGAGATTAGGTAGATGATAGATAGGTAGATAGGTAGATAGATAGATAGATAGATAGATAGATAGATAGATAGATAGATAGATAGATAGATAGATAGATAGACAGACAGACAGACAGACAGACAGACAGATAGATAGATGAACCACATCCTCAATAAAATAGTGTCTGTGGTAATGTGTGTGTATTACAGACAGGACACACAATTACAATGATGATGACGATGAGGATGAGCATGATGACAATGATGGTATGGAAATTCATTAAGTTTACTAAGTTTTAGTAAAACAGTATGCATTTGATGTACCCGTATGACCATTACTCTGCTCCTTTGACAGGGAACAAAATATTCCCTCTTCTCCCTATTTTATATTTTTATATTTTTCAAATTGGCTTGGACTTGATAGTTTTTAAATGGAAAAGGAAACTTTCTATTGTTTTCCTAACCTTCTGCCCAGGACTGGAATTAATCTGCAAAGTGTCAACGCTGCTAACATCGGATGTTCTTGCTTTGATAACAGATAGAAATGCAGCCATTTTACTCTTTTGTTTTTACAGTTAGTTGATGCTGGGAGGAGGAATGTGGATGAGAGTCCAGCTAGTCATAACAATGATAACTCAGCTGTGGGAATCCAAGGTTTTTGTGCTCAGAGTTGATAAACCTTAAATCATTTTCCATGTCATTCAGAAATTCTATTAGTGATAATCCAAAGGCACCTGAAAGGCAGCAGGGTAGAAATGACTGGATTATGAAGAAGGAGAGCCCTCAAAAAATTATCTAATCCAATCTCTTGCCCAGGACTAGAATTCACAATTACAATATTGAGCGCTGACAGATATCCATCTAGATTCTGTTGAAATAGATCCAGTGAAGGAAAGTCCATCATGTCCCAGGACAGGCTGTTCCATTATTGAATAATTACAGCATTACCTTTACATCTGTTTAATATTTCCCAAAATGTTTCTTTCTCTGGGGAGGGGGGTAGGTAGGTGCTGACTTCCAACACATTCTCAATTGAATACTGTTATCAATTAATTAATAATCTATCAGTATGAACAGCAAAGAAGTCTTCTTGAGTGGAGATTTTTCTAGCTGCATTCATAAAGCAAATCATATGGCCATTAAGGGCATCCAGCTTTCCCAATTGATGTTGCTTGCTGGAAAGGTCACAAATTGCAAATTTGTGACTGAAGTATGGTGCAACCAGTGGTAAATGTGAGCTGGTTGCCAGCACCTGAACTGTGTTCACATGACTGTGGTGGTGGTGGTGGTGGTGGTGGTATGACTGTTGTAAATGTGAGGTTAGGTTGTAAATTATTATTTCCAAGACCATCATAAGTTTGAACTGTTGCTGAACAAATATTTGTAAGCCGAGAACTACCTGTACCCTCTACGATAAGGCATCATTTGCAACGAGTCAATTTATTTTGGTCTGAAGATACTTTTTTCTGTTGCTCCACCTCTCTTTCCACCCCTTGATCTTTTCTGCTTCCCTACAACTTAGCATGACATTCTTTCAACATTTTTCCTTATTGTTTTAATGTAAAATGTCGATCATATTTGTTATACATTTTATTAATGCTTTCTGTATTTTATTTTGCTATTATCTGCCCTGAACACCTTTTTTCAGATAAAAACCAATTTACAGGCACAGTAATAATGTCTGCCAATTGATTGGGCTAGTTACCAATTTTCAAGGATGTGTCATTGGGTATGAATCCAGTAACACAGGTTCTTCAGTAACTCATAATCTATTGACCACAAGGTGGCAGACTAGACAAAATAGAGAATTAAGGATTTCTTCTATGTCTCCTCTTAATCTATCTGTGTAGGAGAATATACTACTTTCAGGAAATATACTATACAAAATCCAAATCTTACTGCAATCTGCCAAGATCATTCTCACATATCAACATACACTTTGGACACCTTTAGCTCTTGGACAAGCTTATTTGTTTGTATTATTTAATTACTGGGCCTCTGTTGGATTTTTTAAAATAAAGAGTGGAGCAGAAAATACAATTCAAAAGAGTGATGATTTTTTTCTTGTCTTGGTTTTTCCGCAAGTTGCTTTTTTGAACCTTATGTATCTGATTTCTAGAAAACATATGCTTTAATTCAAACTATGGGCAATTTACAAATATGTTAAGAATGGAAAAACTTTCAGTGACAGTTAATTTGACAACTTGCCCAAAATATTTTCAAAATTTCAAATGTAATCACCATCCCAAAAGAATAGGTACCCAAATTATTCTAGCTTCAACAATTGCATGAATTATAAGTGCTGAAACTCAGTAATATGGCTTTTAGTTTGAAGGCTTGTTCATAAGAACACCTGGCTGGTAATTAGTCTGCAGTTGGTTTATGCCAATCGCTGTTTTGATTTGGTTTCATGCGGTCTAACTTTGTGTTGACTTGTCTCCCCCACCTCCTCTGAGAGACAGAGACAGAGGGAGATCTTTCTTTGTCTATGTAGGTAGGAAGCTTGTGTCCCTTCAGATGTTGCTGAATGACTTCTAGGATCTGTCATTAGTGGGCAAGCAGTCTGAAAGGACATTCTAAAGACATTCCTGCTTTTAGAAGCTCATCCCACCATTGTTGTGCTTCATCTATCTTACTTACCTTTTCGAAAGTATACTTTTCCATTTCTATAAAACTACATGTGACAAGCTGCTGGCCACCCTCTCAAGCTGCCCTTTGTCAGGCAGAATAAAATGTGCCACAGTGTGACCTTCACAGGGCATTTTCAAAATAGTACACAATGTTTCATCATCATGCCCAATTTCAAACATGCCCAGTTGGAACCTCATTGGCACTTTCACAACCATGTAAGGATTCACATAGAAGTTGCGCTCCTCTGTGTTCTTTGGGTTAGAAAGCTTCTTCCATTTAGCTTAGAAAAGAAGAGATATATTAGTAAGTAATTTTGAACTGTGGGTCATACAACTGGGGCAGTTAAGAGAAATTGGTGTGTTTGCTGACTGGGGAAATTCTGTATGCCAGGAAAATACAGCCTTGAATGCTTATTCAACCCTTGTGCAGCTGCTTCTGACATAGAGGATATGGATGTCTGGACTGTGATAAAACAGTCTTTTGAAAGAATTGTGTATTTCCATGACTGTAAGTATGGCTTCCCTTCTGACACAGTTCCTCAAGAGAAGGAAGTGAAAGAATATCAGAGGTAAGATGGATGCTAGGATGACTATCAAAAGGGATACATGGACTTAAGAGTGCATCCATCTTGTGCAATCCCATCTGTTGTTAAGTCCTTTGATCGTGGGCGAATGATGAAAACTCATTGTGCAATTAATAGCTCTTTATTTGTTTAACAGCAAAACCACAACAAAGGCACGCAGGCCTCTTTTTATATGACCAGATCCCCAGACACAATGGCAACAATCAGAGCGCTTTCACACCTTGTGCATGCGTGCAAGGCTGGCGCCACTCAGTCTGGTCCCAGGCAGCTTCTGGAATGCCTGGGACCATTGCAACGTCCCGAGCCTGCTTGTGCAGGCTCAGGACACAACACCCCTCCCCCCTAGATTGAAACAATCCTGACATCCTCAACATCCTTCCTTGGGAAGAGTGTTATACATTCTAACAATCAAATGCACGGAAATGGAATGCCTGAGGTTGCCTTCAAGCAAAACCCCCTCCACATTGTTTTGGTGAATGTATGTACCCGAAATCATAAAATAAAACAAAATAACATTTTTAGTCAGTGACCTTAGGAGTATCACCCCTTGAACTGGACAGCAATTTCACAAAATCTTTAAGATATTTGGGTGGGCACTTGGCCTGTTGTGATTTCCTTGGACCAGGAGAGTTTGCTTGGCCCCCCTGCATGCCCACTAAGCTAGGTGGGCCAAGACGTTGCTGCCCAATTTCCCCAGGTGACCCTGGCCTACCTGCTCACCTACCAGGCTTGGCAGGCCAGGACTTTGCTGCCCCAAATACCCGGTTGACCTGCCCATCTGCTGTCTGGCTGGATCCTCTAAGTCCAAGCCAGCATCCCTTGGAGGGGTGGTACTCCCCAGTTCCACAATGGACTTTTCTTGGGAGCACTGTCCCTGGAACCCAAGGCCAGCAGATGGAGATTCCGGGGTAGCTGCAGTGCCCCAGTACCCTATGGATCCCAAGGCTGTGCCTGAAGTGCCAGAATCAGGAGTTGCCTCTCTGTTTACCCCCTTTCCAGAGGACTTCCTTCTGGGAGCAATTGCAGAATTGGGCCAGTTCCCTTGCTGTGTTTCCAGTTCTCTTGTAGGTTGTGAGTTGTGTGGATACCCCCGGTCAGTCTCCCTATCTGGACCACTATCTGTTGTGTGTGAATAATGTGGATACCCCCGTTGTGACTTCCTGTCTGGAGTAAATGTGGATGTGCGGGAAGACCCCCTGCCCAATGAATTCCTGTTCCGAGCACTTGCGGAACCTTGTGATGGGACATTCATGGCCTCATCAGCTGCTAGGGAAGACCTGAGATACTGATCCCCAGAATGCACATTATAATCCTCCTCCCCCCCCCAGAGCAGAGCCAGGAGTGGAAGGGTGAGAGTCCAGTCTCCAACGCAGCTGGTCTATGTGCCGCCGAAGTGGCCGTCTTCCAAGGTCACTTCATAGGACAAAGGTCCTGAGACCTTGCAGACCACAGAGATGACCAGGCCCACAGTTTCGAGTCCAGACCGGATCACCCACTTGCAGTCTCCTTGGTGTCCATGGTTGTGACACTTGTGATGCCACCCGGTCAGGGTGTAGCCTGTCCAGCTTAGTGATGAGCCGGTGACCCAGTGGAATTCAGCAGGGCTCTTCCCTGTGGAAGTGCAAGGTTTGGTGTGATGTGCAAGAAGAAAGTTTGCTAACCTGTGATGCCAATTACTGTAAGTCAGTTTCTTGATGGCATCCTTGGTGGTGCGCACCATTCTCTCTGCCATTCCATTGGAGGATGGGTGGAAGGGAGCCGAAGTTGCATGGCGGATCAGGTTGGCCTGAAGAAAAGCCTGGAACTCAGAAGAAGTAAATTGAGGACCATTATCTGAAACCAGAACATCTGGAAGGCCATGAGCTGCAAAAATTCCCCTCAACACCTGGATAGTCTTGGCAGTAGTAGTGGAGGACACAGGAACAACCTCTAGCCACTTGGAATGGCTATCAACAACAACCAGAAAGAATTGCCCCGGAAAGGGCCCAGCGTAATCTATATGCACTCTAGACCACAGGGTTTGAGTTTCCTCCCACCTATGAACTGGGGCCTGAAGCATTTCAGGCCAGGACTGTTGGCACACTTGGCACCCATGCACCTGGGCCTCAATGGCTTTATCAAGGCCAGGCCACCACAGATGGCTATGCGCAAGCACTTTCATCCTGACTATACCAGGATGTCCCTCATGTAATGAGATCAAGATTCTAGACCTCAATGAGGCTGGGATTACTATCCTGCTACCCCATAACAAGCATCCCTTGAACGTGGACAACTCATGCTTCTTATGCCAGAAGTTTTGGAACTCTGCAGCAGGGCACTTGTCAGGCCATCCTGACAATACCCACGTCAGCACACGTGTAAGCGTGTGATCAGGGCAGTTTCTGCAGCCACTGTCAAAAGCAAGAATATACAATATACAATATTGTATATTGTCCCTGTTGTCCACATTGGAAGCATGCAAGCGGTGGCCCCACAGGTGGTCTGGGTCTTTCGGTAGACGTAGTTGTTGGGGGTCTCCAGGGGGTTGGTTGTCGTCTGGATCGTTCTGGTTTTGCTTCAATTCCAGGAGAGGGAGGCTTCTTATAGCGAGAGAGCTTAACATCCAGCTTCACGGCCGTCTGGTACCACTCCTGCAGCCGATCAGGTACTTCTCGATAGATAGATAGAGAGAGGTGATCGTCTAATCCCTCGATGAAGTAATGGATGAGGGACTGCTCAGGCCACCCGTCTATTCGACCTGCTATCTTGCGGAATTCTCACACGTACTCCAGGACAGGCCTCCCGGCTTGTTTTATTTTGTGAATTTGTCCTGCTGCTTTGAGGCCAATGGATGGGTCTTCAAATCGTTCTCTCAGTCTTAAGAGAAAGAGATGGGGATCTTCAAATTCGGGGGCTTGCTCACTATATAGATTGTTCAGCCATTCAGATGCTTCTCCCTCCAGGTTGGTCACAATGATGTTAACCATGGCCCCTGGTTCCGGATAGAGATAGGCCCAGCGATTCAAGTGAGAACGCACTTGGTTGAGGAAAACCAATCTCTAGCATTGAGGGGAGACTCAGGGAATTCTTGAATGGACAGAATATTAACAGCTGGAGCAGGATTAGGCTCCAAGTTGTTCAATGGCAATCTGCTCAGGTCATCAGCATGACCCATTTCTTTTCCAGGTTTGTGAACCATTGTATAATCATATACTGAGAGGAAAATGGACCATCTCAGCATACGAGGGGAAAGGATATGTGGGGTCTGTTTGGTAATGGTAAACAACCCCAGCAGAGGCTTATGGTCAGTGTAGACTGTGAAATGGTGGCCATATAAGAAATCATGAAATTTCTTAATGCCTGCCACTATAGCCAATGCTTCTCTGTCAATTTGAGCGTAATCATGCTCTGCAGAAGACAGAGTCCTAGAATAATAGGCCACAGGAACCTGAGTACCGTCATCCTTCAGATGACTAAGTACAGCTCCAACACCATAGGGAGATGCATCGCAGGCAATGCAAACAGATAGTTGCTCATTGAAGTGAGTCAACACTGCATTAGAAGTGAGCAAGGCTTTAACCTCATTGAAACTTTGTTCGTGGACTTTGGTCCACTGCCAACAGGCTTGTTTGTCTAAGATCCTGTGTAAGGGCTCTGCTACTGCAGCTTTATATGGGAGAAATGCATGATAAAAGTTTAATAGCCCCAAGAAGACTTGCAGCTCAGCCTTAGATTTAGGGCTTGGGGCCTGCTGGATAGCTTGCAACTTAGATTCAGCAGGGTGAATGCCTTGAGCATCTATCCTGAATCCTAAGAAGTCAGTAGAATTGACTCCTATCTTACACTTGTCCTTCTTTAACTTAAGGCCTGCTTTTCTAAACCGAAGCAAGACAGCCCTTAATCTCTCTGCCAAGTTTTGAGATGACTCACCGGCAATGAGAACATCATCAAAATATGGGCAGACTCCAGGAATAACCTGAAGTGTGCTCTCCATGACACTTTGGAATATGCCAGGGGCTACATTTACCCCAAATTGCAGACTCTTGACCTTGAATGCTCCTCTATGAGTTACAATAGTTTGAGCCTCAGCAGCTGCCTCATCAACAGGTAACTGCTGATAGGCCTGTGCCAGGTCAAGCTTTGCAAAAATGTGCCCCACCCCCTTGAGGGAAGCTAAGATGTGGCTTACTACAGGTACTGGATAAGTGTGCTGCTGCAGTGCCTTGTTCAGTGTACACTTGTAGTCTGCACATATACATATGTCCCCATTAGCCTTTAGAGGTGTTACTATGGGGGTTTCCCATGGACTAGAATCTACAGGTTCTAAAATACCCCACTGGAGCAATTTGTCCAGCTCAGCATCAATCTTGCCTTTGAGAGTGAAAGGTACCCTCCTAGGCTTAACCCTGATGGGTGTTATGGTTGGGTCTAACCATAGTGAAACTGGAGGCCCCTTATAGGATCCAAGCTCTGAACTAAACACATCTGCAAACTCCTTACAGACTTCTGCCAAGCTCCATGTTTGCAAATGATGCAGCCCAGTAACCTGGATTCCCAGAGCCTTGAACCAATCGAGTCCAATAAGACTCGTATGTTCACCCCCAACAACCAACACATCTAAGGGACCTTCAAAATCCTTTTGCTGTACCTTAAGAGTGGCCTCCCCCTTAACACACACCTTAGAATTCTGAAAATTAGTGAGTATTATATTGGATGGCCTGAGTTTGGCTCGAAGGCCACTGCTGTTGCAAATTTTCCTAAATGTGTTGAGGGAAATAATGGAGAGAGCAGACCCACTGTCCAACTCCATGGATAAAGGAACCCCTTGCAACCTTACTTTAAGGGGCAGTTTCTTCTTTAGGGGTTTATGTGTGCCTGTCCTGAAAATACTCCTGCACGATGTGCAGAAACCCACCCTATTTTGGCTGGGGACCCTGGTACCTTTCAGACACAATTCTTCACGAGGTTGCACCTTCTGGAGACCCAAACAGACTGATGCGATGTGGCCTTGCCTACCGCACGCTCTGCAAGTGGCGGAACGGAACCTGCACTCAGCTCGCTTGTGGTGTCCTCCACACCCGAAGCATTGAAGAGCTGCTGGGGCCTTGTCTGTACATTCCTTCTGCCTTCTTTCAGCTGCCTGGTAGAGCTTATCCACCTCTTCTTCAGGGTCTGCCTCCGAACCTTATCGAACGTCCTCTTGGTGGATGGTGGCTGTCTCTGGAGGGCTTCTGGTGGGCCGAAAATTCTTTACCACCCCGCCTGCTGCTTCCTCAGCTGTAACCTCTCGCAGAGCATCTTGGAAAGAGACATCTTCTTTTGCAAAAATCTTCTGCTGTAAATCTCTGTTCCTTAAACCACATACAAAGTGATCACGCAGCCTTTCTTCCAAATCTTTAAATTCACAGGGTCTGGCTGTTCGCCTTAAGGCCGCAATAAAATCCTTAGCAGATTCACCTGCCCTCTGGTCCCTTTGTTCAAACGTGTGCGTCCAAGCAATAACAGACAACTTGGACTGGAAATGTTCCTTTAGCAGTTTCTTTAAGTCAGTATACGTTACTGACTCCAGAGGTGCAGGGGCCACCAGGTTCTCTGCAATTTCAAAAGCTTCCTGTCCACAGACACACAACAGAGTTGCAGCCTTCAAGCCATCTTTTCTAATCTGATTTGCTTTGAAGTAACTCTCTACCCTTGCAACGTAGGATTCCCATCTCTCTGGGTGTGAGATATCAAAGTCAGATAAACGACCAATCTTTGCCATCCTGTAGTTCCTAACCTTCACCACTCACTCCTCTGCAGCTTCTATTGGGGAAGGGGTCTTTCAGTCGAGCTCACCCTTCAGCGATGCTGTACTGGCAGGCTGGGACGCTGATTCCAACACCATCTTCCCCTCTTCAGGACTTCCTTTACAGCTTTTCTTTCTTCAGCTTGTAAATCATCCTAACTTCGTCGCCAGTGTTAAGTCCTTTGATCGTGGGCGAATGATGAAGACTCATTGTGCAATTAACAGCTCTTTATTCATTTAAGAGCAAAACCACAACAACGAGCAAAGGCACGCAGGCCTCTTTTTATATGACCAGATCCCCGGACACAATGGCAACAATCAGAGCGCTTTCACACCTTGCGCATGTGTGCAAGGCTGGCGCCCCTCAGTCTGGTCCCGGGCACCTTCTGGAATGCCCAGGATCATTGCAACATCCTGAGCCTGCTTGTGCAGGCTCAGGACACAACACCATTCTCTATCCAAAGGTCTGTGTAAGGACTGTAAGGATTTTGATTCATTTATCATGCTGTTACAAAGCAAAGCAAAAAGCCTATAAAGAAACCTTCTGATTTTGTACCACCTCAAAATACAAGATTATCAGCCAATTAGAACTTCAGTAGATTTTTTAAAAATCCAAGTTCAAGTTCAAAACTCACAATGGGTTTTTGCCATGTCAGGCTGCAGGCAGGGAGGAAGTAACATAATTGAATTAACATCTATGTAAGTATACACAATTGAATTGTGTATACTTACAAAGAAAGCTAGCACCAACAAAGAGTTTCTTATGTATAAGGACATTTTTCATTACTTCATGGAAGTGTATTATAAAAACAACCCATAGCAAGAAACCTTCCCTGTGCTATTGTTAGATTTATACCTTAAGGCGATTCTTTCCACATTGGAGCCATTTTAATGGAATGGTTAAGATGCTGGTCTACAAATAAGGAGACAATGAGTTCTAGGCCTTCCTTTGGCATGATAGGCAGTTGGATGACTTTGCACCAATCACCCTTTCTCATCCTAGGTTTGTTGCTTAACACAGCCAAGATATTACAATGGAGTTTGGACAAATGTGCCATCAACAGGGGGAAAATAGTGAATACTGAATGGATCAAGATGTCCTATGGAAAGAATATCAAGAGCATGGATTCTTGTTTGTCTGTCAAGCTGACAAAATCAAGCATGGTGAAGTCAAGAAGGTTAGAAATGAATAGATCATGTGAGTGCAGAAGATCTTAAAGTCAAGTCCCAATCATTGGAGGAAATACTATCAGGGAAATTAACACCTGGACAATTTAGGCATTAGATACACAGCTGGAATAGCGGACTGGACTCAACCAGAACTAAAAGCCCTGGATAGGAAGACAAGAAAAATAATGAATCATGTTCTTCATCCAAACAACAGTGTTTGACAGACTCTATTTATTAAGGAAAATAGGTGGGTGTAGAATGTTGCTAGTATATTAGACAGTTGATCAAGAAAAAAAAAGGCATTGGAAGAACATATGAAGAACAGGGAAGAAGATGTACTGAAACTAGGACACCATGAAGGCTTACTGAATACTGGAGAGGCCAAACTGGCTTGCAAGAAAAATCAGATGAAGAATGAAAAAAGCCAGTTTAGCATAATGAGTAAAGCATCAGGCTAGAAAGCCAGAGACAGTGAGTTCTACTCCCATCTTAGCCATGAACTATCCATGACTCAGCCTACCATTCTTCCAAGGTCGATAAAATGAGGACCAAGATTGTTGGGGGCAATATGTTGACTCTGTAAATCATTTAGAGAGGACTGTAAAGCACTGTAAAGCGGTATATAAGTCTAAGTGCTATGCTATTGCTATGAAAGCCAGTTGGGTGAGCTTTGGCCAATCAATCTCTCTCAGCCCAATTCACTCCACAGAGGAGGAAGGAGGTGTATTGGATACATTTGCCACCTTGGATTATTTGTACGAATAATAAAGGCAGAATATAAATAAATAGAATAAATAAATATAGTAAGGCAAGATATTCCATGGCCAATACACACACACAAAAAAGCTGACAGGTAAACAGATAACAACGAGATCTGGTAGTGGCTAAGAGCAGAAAAGTTGAAGAAACAGACAGAGGGGCTAACTCTATCTATACAAGACCAAGCACTTAAAAATAACTACATATAAATTAAGAAGGCAGTAACAGATGGTAAATGCCACCTCTGCAAAGACACTGAATGAACAATAGTCCACTTACTTAGCTACTGCAAAAATATCAAAAAGACTGACTACAAACAATGGCATGACAAAGTAGCAAAGACCTTGGAATATCTGCAAGAAATATCACTTGCTTACAAGCAAGAACTGGGTGACTTTAGAATTCAGACAGACAAACAATTGCCTTATAACACCCCAGACTTAACAAATGTTGATAAGAAAAGCAAAAAAGTCTGGATATTAGATGTGGCAATACACAGAGCCAGCAGAAGAGAAGAGAAAGAACTAAAGAAAATCACAAAGATTTGAAAATAAAAGTAGAATGATTGTGGCAAAAGAAAGCAAAGATAGGAGCCTTAACTGTAGTCCCCCAAACTATTAGAGCATCACTTGAACACCATCAGCATTGACAAAATCACCATTAGACAATTACAAAAGGCAACTTGGCTTGGAACAATTTATTTCCTGCAAAAATAGTTTTTAATAAATAATAAATTGTAAGCTGTCCAGAATCACCTTTTAGTGAGATGGGTGGCAAATAAATTTAATACATAAAATATTACTAGATGACATCTATCTATCCCAGGTCCTTAGGAAGGACTCAATAGATGGATAAAAATGACAAATCCAGTCTAAATATCTGGCTGACTAGGCAACCCACCATAATAATAACAACAGAACAAAATAGAAAATGTGATTTATGCCAAGAATTGTTGCTATTATTTTCTATTTTGTTCTTTATTTTGTTCTTTATCAAAATAATTATATATTTCTCTGCTCAGAGTTCAATTGTAAAATATCTGTCTAATGGTAGTTGTAAGGAAGATTTTATCTATCTATCTATCTATCTATCTATCTATCTATCTATCTATCTATCTATCTATCTATCTATCATCTAGCTAGCTAGCTATGAGCTGTGGTGGCGCAGTAATTAGAATGCAGTACTGCAGTTTACTTCTGCTGACTGCCAGCTGCCGGCAGTTTGGCAGTTCGATTCTCACTGGCTCAAGGTTGACTTCTGAGGTCAGTAAAATGAGAATCCAGATTGTTGGGGCAATACTCTGTAAACCACTTAGAGAGGGCTGTAAAGTACTATGAAGCAGTATATGTCTAAGTGCTATTGCAATCTATCTATCTATCTATCTATCTATCTATCTATCTATCTATCTATCTATCTATCTATCTATCTATCATCACTTTTTAAAAACCACCCATCTCCCTCACAGGGGGACTCTGGGGAACATACAATAAGATGAAGAAATAATATAGATTGAAAACAGTGACTGTGAGAGGGACCTAGTGGATGATTACTTAAATATGAGCCAGGAATATGCGGTATCTGCCAAAAAGCTAATACAATCCTTGGTTGTTTTGGAAGAAAAGTCTTCATCGTGGTTTATCCAAGCTGGGAATAAACATGGTTTATTCTCAGCTTGGATGTAGTTTATTGAAGATGTAGTTTATTGGTTGTAGTTTATTGAAGAGGGGAGCCAGACAGAAAGATGACTCTGGCAGAAAAAGAGGAGAGAAAAAGGGCTGAGCACATGTGGGGAATAGGTTTTTATATCCTCTGGAGCCTTTTATTTGGAGGTTATTTCCTGTTCCTGTTTGAGGCTTTGTATTTCCTGTGTCATGTATTTTGACCTGTGTCCCTTTGTCATCTGTGAGTTAATTCTATTATGTCCCAAAGGTCATATCCTGCTTCCCTGGTGCTGGGACTAATGATTCTTAGAGTTTGAGTGGTGTATGCAGATTTTAGGTATCTTTGTCTTCTTAATCTCCAAGCTGGGGCCTTTCTGATGGTTTACATCTGCATTTGTACAGAGCTGGCTTCTGCTTGGGACAGAGAGACTTGGGGGCAGAGTTGGTTTCTGCTTTTAAAATCCTTTTGAGGAAATATATTTTTCTGCCCTTTTAATATTTCCTTCTCTGGGGGGCTGACTACCCACAATTGTATAAACAGAGGCATAGAATCAAAATCATGTGGGGTATTAGTACTGCTTTATAAATCCTTACTGCATCCAGTTTTGGTCATCGCATTACAAAAAAGATGTTGAGACTCTGGAAAAAATACAGAGAAGAGCAACTAAGATGATTAAAGGCCTGGAGACTAAACCATATGAAAGATGGTTGCAAGAATTGGGTATGGCTAGACCAGAGAAAAGAATGACTAGGGCTGACATGATAGCAGCATTCCAATATTTGAGGGGCTGCCACAAAGAAGAGGGGGTCAATTTATTTTCCAAAGCACTAGAAGGCAGGACAAGAAATTAATCAAGAAGAGAAGCAACCTGGAATCAAGGAGAAATTTCCTAACAGTGAGGACAATTAACCAGTGGAACCGTTTGCCCTCAGAGGTTGTGGGTGCTTCATCACTAGAGGTTTTTAAGAAAAGACTGGGCAGCCACCTGTCTGAAATGGTATAGGGTCTCCTGCTTGAGCAGCAGGCTGGACTAGAAGACCTCCAAGGTCCCTTCCAGCTCAATTCTGATTCTGAAGCCAGATATTGTTTTGGAACCTGAAGGAGGAATATAACTTTAGGCACAATGCATTACTAAGTAGTTGAATATATAGTTTCTAAAGATAGATATCAGCAGTATTAACACCTGAATGGCTATTTAACACAAACGATGTGTTAAACAGTCAGAGTAAGTTCATTGCTGAGCAGAAATCAGTTGGCAGAACAAAGGTTTATGTGGGTAGGAGGAAGGATTGGCAAGCAAAAAAAAAAAAAAAAGCAGAAGGCTAAGGCAAAGCAGAACTGCAAACAGAATGAAGTTCAGCTTGAATACATCTATTATCCTTTCTCCTTTAATATTATTTAGCAAAGTCAAAAACTGTCAGTGTGGTGCTAGGTAATTTGAGGCAGAGATTGTTTGTGTACCCTCCCAGCCTCCAGTTCCATAATTCCACTGAATGCCTACCTAGACCATAATATAATGTGTAACAAGAAACTGAGATCAACTATGACTGGAAAAAAAAATGACTCCAAAAGCCTGTTAAGTTGTTTTACCTTTCATATAAATATAGCTAATTAGCAGAATTTCAGTAATGGGATCGACTTCATTGACAAGCTTAGATATCTTCCCACGGGTTTTCCTTGTGATGTAACTTTTGATGTGCTGCTCAGTTTCTTAAAATTTTCCCAAAAGATGTCTCCTCCATAGAAGTTTTTGAGGCCTTTGAAGAATCGCTGTTCAGGATATAGCTGGTTTTGCACAAAAAGACATTTCCCAATTTCCATCTGGTGTCCAGCTCCTCCATTATTTAACATGCGTGTGAGTTCCCGGAAGCCTTCATGTATCATCCTCTCCTGGATCTCTGATGGCTTAAAATCAAGTCCTTTCAAAATTTGATCTGAAGTGTTATTCTTTGCACCCACGGCCATCATTGCAAAGGCAGAGGCCTAAGGGAGAGAAGGCAATATTCCCCTTGCTTCTGCCCCCTTGCTGGCTTTCCCTGGAAGAGACCTTCCTGAAGATCTTGAAGGCAAAGTCAGAATTGCTGTTGACTAGTACCTGGATTGGTATCTGGGCACCTCTTGGGTGAGACTCATACTGGTAATTGTCACGATTATTCTTGTTAGGATAGCTAGAAATTTGTGGGTAAGGATTGTCAGCGGGGGTTCCAGCAATAAAAAACAACAAGAGAAAGATGGTTTTCATTTTCCTCCTCTAAGAAAAAGCAAAAAAGAAAAAAAATGCATTTTTTCATTTAGCACATTATTTTGATTTGATTCATTTAAGAGACAACTCAATTAAATTCTGGTATGTTATAGGTATACATCAATGTCACATACAATATTTCCAGTTCTTAGCTACGATGCTATACTAGTTCCTACCAGTGGATGCCACTATTTCTCAACATAAACCTCTATTTCTCAACCAAAAATATAAATTGAATGTAATGATACAGTTAAGCTGGCAATATTTACCCTAGTCTCATTCATTCATTAATCACTGATTAGAGGGAAATAACTATGACTATATTATATATCCAATTTTATTTATTTCTACCTCTTTATCACTTTCAGCATCTTTCTCAAGATAAATGGTCTAGATAAGCATTTACTGTATAGCACAATCATCCCTGATAGGTATGGAACTTAGATGTTGTTCTAACTGTCAGGAAATTTCTCCTTAGTTCTAGGCTGGCTCTCTCCTTGCCACATGTTCCTTATGTTACCCACATATTTCCCATCTGTTTCTTATATTTGTGTAGAGTCCTTGGTGTTCTTGGAGATGGTTGTTTGCTTGCAGATATTTCATCACCCAAATTAGATGGTATTATTAGTACTAGTTAGTGTGCATTTTGTTCCCCCTTTACACATATTGTTGTTGGTATGGTTTTATATTTTATATATTTATTATATTTTGATCATACATGGGCAAAATAATCTTATTTCTCTTTTTTAATGTTTGAAAGCAATTATTCATAACAGCTACATATTTTTTCCATTATTAGAGGTCATGTCTTTTATCAGAGCCATGGTAACATAGCGGTTAGAATGCAGTCTTGCAGGCTAATTCTGCTAATTGCCAGCAGTTCGATCCTGATCGGTTCAAGATTGACTCAGCCTTCCATCTTTCTGAGGTCGGTCAAATGAGGACCCAGATCATTGGGGGCAATAGGCTTACTCTGTAAACTGCTTTAATATTCACGGAATGTGGCTTTTAAATCGGACTCAGACTCGCGGTATGACTGTATTATTTTATTGTTTTATGATTGTTTTAATCTCTGTACGCCGCCCTGAGTCCTTTGGGATTGGGCAGCATATAAATAAAATTAAATACAAATACAAATAAATCCGGCGACATGCTGGCACTTAGATTAGCCAGAGATAATTTGAAAAGTGCCATAAAAGGTGCAAAGCAAGCCCATTGCTAGAAAATTCAGAACTTTTTTCAGGACCCAACAAACACCAAGAGAATGTTGCAAGGAATCCAGGCCATTACGGATTATAAGGTGGCTCCATCGAGATGCAAGGACGACACAGACTTCCTAAACGAGCTGAATACATTTTTTGCAAGATTTGAGGCATCAAATAGCACTCCTGCTAGGAAAGCCCCATCCTGATGAGCAAGTGCTTAGCTTTTATGTCACCTCTGTCTGGAACACACTGCAGAAAGTTAATATTCGGAAAGCAGTGGGCCCAAATATCCCTGGATGTGTCCTTAGGGAATGCGCAGATGAGCTGGCTGGTGTTCTTACAGATATTTTCAATCTCTCATTGCAGCAGGCAGTGGTCCCATTGTGTTTTAAGACAGCCATCATTTTGCCAGTGCCAAAAAAAGTCTGCAATTACAGGCCTTAATGATTACTGTCCGGTTGGACTGACATCCATCATTATGAAATGCTTTGAGAAGCTGATAAAGGACATTATTGTATCTAGCCTCCTACCAGTATTTGACCCGCTTCAGTTTGCTTACCGATCAAATCGCTCTACGGAGGATGCTATTTCTTCTGTTCTCCATCTGAGCTTGAAGCACTTAGAGGAAAGAAATTCTCATGTGCGTTTGTTGTTTTTCGACTTCAGTTCAGCATTTAACACAATCATTCCCCAGCATCTAATAGACAAACTGGGCCTTTTAGGCTTAAACACTCCTTTGTGCAACTGGATTCTTGATTTTCTTTCTTTTTTTAATAAATATTTTATTGGTTTTTAACTATAACAGTCTCCAGTGCCTGGTGTACAGCGTGTTGTCTTGGTTTATATTTTAACAAGGAAAAAAGACAATAATAATTAATTAACAATCAATAATGATTAAGTCTGATAATTCCATAATTAGTATATTAATTAATGATATATTTCTTTGATCTTCCCTTCTCCCATTTATATTCTCCTTCAACCTTAAACAAAATATAATTCTTAATATTTTCAATATATAAATGATTAGATATAGGCATTTTAATATTTATACAGATAATAATAAACTCTATGTATGACATTATTTTTCAGCTTATATTATTCTTATAACCATCATCTCATTAGTTCACCATGCATCCTATTTTCATAATTTTTGTTTACGCTTAATTTCCTTTATATTCAATCCAATTCTTATCGGTCATAATTTCTTCATATGTTAGTCATCTAACTGTCCAAATTTTCCCATTTAAGTACATTATCCCAATATTTTATGTCATGCATTATAAAAATACTATACTTTTTATCAATCTTATAATATCTAGGTATAACATCCTTTTAATCGATTGATTTCACTTATTAATAAAAGTTACATCAACCCACTATTTTTACAATTCATATATTATTGAACATACTATATTACTTAAATCTCTTATCCTTCTTGTTATAAGGCCCCTTTATGTTCAAAATTCTCTATTCTTTTAGCCATATTCAAACAAGTGTTTGTTCACATAATAGTCCATCTGGTAGGGCGAGTCAAATCTCTTGTATCTGTCTCTGGTCTTCTTCTTTTGCTGAGCAGTTTTCCAAGTTGATGTAATCTGCTTATCCAGTGGTTCCTGTGTTTTTGTAAATGTTGTTAGGAATACAAAAGATGAAGTAAGTAAGATAAATACTTTCTGTCTCCCAAACTTTGATGGTTCTCCTGGAAGTTCTATAGTCCATTCCATTTTTCTTTTTGTATCAGAATCTTGTATATTTTTTCCTGTTTGTGTTAAATTGTAATTCTTTTCATTTGTTGTTTCATCAATTTGGTCATATTTTTCTAATTTGTGGTCTGTTATCTGAGTTATTTGTTCATTTGTTGTTATTTCCTGGGTGTTTTTTAATTGTAGGTTTAGATGAGAAATATGTTTATTTAAATCATCAAAGTTGTTTCGAATTTCCTCGTGGTTTGAGTCTATTGTCATTTGTATTTGTCCTAATATTACATATATTTCCTCCTGGAAAGTATTTGTCTTGCTTTGAAGTATTGTTTCTGGAGGCCCTTGATTTTTCAGGCTAAGTCCTTCAGGAGAAAATATTGAATGTGACATCCTGTCAGTTTTTGATACGTATATGATACCCATGTTGTCTGCCCCCTTCAAATAATCTTTCATCAATGTTTTAATTCAACAGTCAATTTATCAGTCGATCAAAATTACAGTTCAGTGTGTTAAGCCACTTTAAATCCTTCCTGTAGATTCTCCTCTAAAAGATTAGCCAAAGGCCAAGATTTTTCTTTTCCATAAATAGTTCTTAGATTTAAACAACAGTCCAAGTGCTTTTTTCCCCCTTTCAAACACTTTTTAATCTTATAGCTGGCTCTTCCTTTGTTCCCAGCTGTGTTCAAGGTTATTTGCAATTCAAAGGAACAACTTTTTCTTTATTTCTGGGCATTCTGCCAATTTCTGAGTCCTTATTGTTAGTATTCTATGCTCTGATTCTCCACTAGATGTCAGCCGTTATTTTTGTTATGTATTTTTTATAATTCCATCAAAAATCTTTAGGGTATAATCTTGACAGTTTTTAGTTTCTAAATTTGTCCAGACTGTAATATTTTAAATCAAATTTTAATATATCTCTTTCCTCCTTAATATTAATTGGCTGCTTCCGTCTATAAAGGAATAGGGATATAGTCCCCTCCCTTCATTTCCAGAGGTTTTCTTGCTTTGGGGATCTTCAAGGATTCAATTAGTAGATAGAAGAAAGAAGATAAATACTCTCACCAATTCCAAGCACACTGTTCACCGATGTTCAGGTTCATGCTCTTGGACTTCAGCTACAAGTAGCTTGGTCTAGATGCTGATCTCATGCTAGCCTTTCTCCTGGTGGGTCAGAGGGCTTCCCCCAGTCAAACAAAGCAACCACCATCACTTTGTGATCAATGGGGCACCCCTCCTTCATGGTCACCTCTTTGGGGTGCTTTGGACCCATCTAGGGTCCCCCTGGCAGGACAAAACTAGCCGTGGGGAGCGGAAATCCACCCTCATGCGGCCATGCGCTACAGGTGCAAAACCAGAAGTCCTAGATTCTTGATTTTCTTACTAACGGGCCCTAATACATGTATGCTGGAACAAATATTTCTAACACCATTTTCTCCTCAGGGCAGTGTTCTAAATCTGTTGCTGTTCGCCCTGTTGACCCATGATTATCGTGCTAGGTTTGCCACCAACCAGATTGTGAAGTTTGCAGATGATACAACAGTAGTGGGTCTTATTCATGATGACAATGAGGGTGCTTATTGTATCGCAAGGAGGTTGAGGGCTTGGTGAACTGGTGTAAAGAAAACAGCCTAGTTCTAAATACTGGAAAAACCAAAGAGATCATTGTCAATTTCAGAAAAGGCAGGCACAGCCACACTTCTTTGAGCATGATTCACCTGTGGAGATGGTTACCAGCATCAAATTCCTGGGTGTTCAGTTAACAAGTAGGCTGGCTTGGTCACTCAACAGTGAGACACTGGATTCTCTCCACTGCATTGCATGAGAAAAGCATATCTTCCTTCCCCTATTCTTACCATTTTCTACAGAGGGAGGATCGAGAGCATCCTATCATACAGCATAACAGTTTGGTTTAGAAGCATCACTGCTTCAGACAATGCAGAGAGTGGTGAGGATGACTGAAAAGATCATTGGCAATTCCCTCCCTTCCATCCAGGACTTAGCACATAAGCGTTGTTTGAGCAAGGGCCACAAGATTGTCTGGGACACTACACATCCTCTTCATGACCTGTTTTCCTTGTTACCTTCTGGGAGGAGGCTTCATGGTATCTGAAACAGAACATTCAGATTCAATTACAGTTCTGTTCCATACAGTATTAACCTTGTGAACTCTAAAGCTTCCTCCTTTCATTATGTATTCAAGATGGACAATAAATAATATTTATATGTTACTTATATGTAAGGGTGTGGGTCTATACATATGTTGTATATAGTATGTTTTAAATGTGTGTTATGTATGTGTACACCTTGAGAGCAAGCAACTAAATTTCATTTTTAATGTGTGCCATTGTGCCCACAGGAAAAAATGACAATAAAGTTTATCTATCTATCTAATTCAGAAATAAACCTCCATTTGAACATGTGCAAGAAATAGGCAGGGATAGTGATGCCCGTCCTATGGTAGTTCAGTAGGCAGTAAGGAGTGGAAGGAGAAGGTTGTGTTGCAGTTAACTTGTCCGCCAGATCAACTGAAAATGAACCGTGCCATAGAAAATCCCACCAAATATGAAGTGCATACAGTAATACAATTCCTATGTACGAAAAAACTTTCAGCAGCTGCAATTCATTGCAAACTCTGTAATGTTTACAGACCAAATGTGATGAGTGAAGGTGTCATATGTCAATGGTGTTGCATGTTTAAAGATGGACGAACTGACGTGCATGATGAGGCAAGAAGTGGCTGCCCATCTGTGGTCAGCGATGAACTCATGCAGGAAATTGACAAAAAGGTCTATGAAGTCTATTGATTCATGATATCTGCACTTTCTTTACACTTTCCCCAAATTTCTTAGACTGTTTTGTATGAGGTAGTGACAGAAAATTTGGGATACCGCAAGTTTGGTGCTCGTTGCGTACCAAAACTTCTTTCTGAGGAGCACAAAACACACTGAATGAGTTCATGATGCTGTTAAAGGGTGGCTTCATTCCCAGGCGGGAGATTTTTTTTGTAGAAGGAATTTCAAACCTTGTAGACATTATGACAAGTGCCTCAATTTGAATGGTGATTATGTCGAAAAGTAATGTAGTTTTCTAATGTGTATAATAAAAGTTCAATATCTGCAAGTGTCTGTCATTGATAACCAAATAGAGGTTTATTTCCAAATTGCCCTCATATAAATCTAGATGCCATTGGTAATGTTATTACCAACATTTCTAGGTGAGTACAGAGTGTTGTTGAGCTCATGTTGCTGAGCTCATGTGTTGCTGAGTGTTGGTGTTACTGAGCTCATGTATTATATTTGACTTCAGCAAGGAAGCGGATTGTAAACTAGATAGGACTTTGGTCTGATCTAGCATGCTACTTCTTATATTCACCGTATCTATTCTTAACATTCTTTTGTCAATATATTTGAGAATTCATAATTTTCATATATTTCATGAAAAACTAAGATGGATGATTTGGGATAGTAGCTTACAGTCAACCCTATTTCTACATACCTACTAGTTGTAATTTTATGTAATTCTACTGGAGTCCATCCTTATTCATAGTTGTAGAATAGTTTTCATCTGTTTTTTTTTTTTTTTTTTTGTCAATCAACTTGTCAGACCTCCTGGTAAGACAGAAATCTTAGAAATAAAAACAAAATATATATATATGTTTTCTGAGGTTTTCGCGGGTGTTTGTATGTAGGTCTTTGGTTGTTCGGGTTTTCTCCCACGTAAAATTGGAAGTGTCTTGGCGACGTTTCGACGAAGTCCCATTCGTCATCTTCAGGCTGGTGTTTTCAGCTTCGTGCTTCGAGCAGCTCAAAGCACGAAGCTGAAAACACCAGCCTGAAGATGACGAATGGGACTTCGTCGAAACGTCGCCAAGACACTTCCAATTTTACGTGGGAGAAAACCCGAACAACCAAAGACCTACATACAAACACCCGCGAAAACCTCAGAAAACATATATATATATTTTGTTTTTATTTCTAATCATATATATATTCATTAATTTTTAGTTCGCAACAGCTTACTTAATACCAAATGTAACCAAATTGGTATTTGCCAAGAGAACTGTACTTACTGTATTGCTTTGTTCTCTCTTCCACCTTTGATTCCTTTGGACCCTGGAATAAAGTATAGAATCCTCAATTACTGGCCAGCTTGGTCCTCTGACTCATAAGTAGAAGGATAACTGGTTCTACCAGACTTTCAATTTATGCTGTATGTACATGTGACTCTCTTTTACCATGACAAATGACTCTCTCTCTCTCTCTCTCTCTCTCTCTCTCTCTCTCTCTCTCTCTGATATTTGGGAACACATCAGCAGCAGAAACTCTTGTGAATGCACGGGATCTTGTTAGCCAAATGGGCTATGTTACGTGCATATGTAATAAATAAACATACAAACAAACAAATAATATACACCACAGTCTTTTTAATTTATTTCAAACAAAAGGAGTGATCATTTTCTGCTTTTATTGTTTCTCAGTATCTCAGTCATTGGTTGATCAGATAAATAGCTGTAATATCAACCATGCTCAATTAACCTTATTAAATAAATAAATAAATTAAGAAAAATAATTTTCTTTTATTTTTCATGGTGGCACAGAAACAAAATTATGAATACTACAAATACACACAGTTTTAAAACCTGCAAAGATGCACTGAGAATGTTGCTCTTTGCAAACAGAATTTTTTAAGAGCTTGCATTCTTGTTAACAGCTTCAGGTTACCAATTTCAAAAATTTGGGCCGTATAAGAAAATTTAAACTGGTTAATCATATTGGATTAGAAGACTCCAAAGTCCCTTCCAGCTCTATTCTGAGTGACTGAAGAGCTATAGAAACGGAGTTGCTGAAGAAAGGAACCAAAATGCCATGACAGGTGGCACAGGATCATAATTTGTAACTCTGGGAACTTTGGAGAGAAGATTTCATTTCATGAAATAGAAAGCCTTCCCTTCAAGTGTGCCAAACCCAGGCACAGCCCTGCAAGCACATGTTTGCCAAAAGGAAATCTCATTATTATGCCTTTCCACAGAAGCTGTAATTTCACCTCAGAGTTCTATGGTAATTAAACAGGGAGGCAACAGCTTCTGACAAGCCAAGTGGTGGTAAGCTATAGTTTGGAAGAGGCGTTTTTTTTTCTTGATGGTCTAAAGAGAGGCTAATCCCTAACACAGGGAAGCGTTCTGTGCTTTGAGTATAATGCACACAAGCCATTCCATGCGGGTCTGTGGTATTTACAAGATGAAACTGCTGATTTGAAGAACAGTTTAGAGAGTAATAAATAAACATGGCATGATAAAAAAAATCAAGAATGCCACATAATCCTGAAAGTGCTAAAAAAGCAGTGCTTTTGCATATTTGATAATGTGATGCTATAAAATGAGCCAGGCAAAGTGATGATAGCAGCTTAATGTTAGGTGAGATGTTGATAATAATCACCCAAACAATCAAAACGCATCACTCCTAGAACTCAAGATATATTTCCTCTTTAGCATCCTGGCTATTAATACAGGTAGTCTTTGACTTACAATAGTTTATTTAGTGACTGTTCAAAGTTACAACAACACCGAAAAAGTGACTTATTACCATTTTTCAATTTCAACCTTTGCAGAATCCCCTTGATCAGATGATCAAAATTCAGATGCTTGGCAGCCGATTCATACTTATGACCCTTGCTATGTTCCAAGGTCATATGATCCCTTTTTGCAAACTTCTGACAAGCAAAGTCAATGGGGAAGCCAGATTCACTTAAAAACTGGGTTATTAACTTAACAACTGCAGTGATTCCCTTAACATCTGCAGCAAGAAAGGTCGTACATTGGGTTAAAACCTCACAAGTGTCTCATTTAACAACAGAAATTTTGAGCTCAATTGTACTCATAAGCTGAGGATTACTTATAATTCTATCTCTTTGGATGTAGAATGAATGGATGAATAAAGAGTAGGACTATGCTTTTGAATCTCATGAAATCTCATGCAATTGTGCCATATCATTGCCCAGTGCTCTTCAACATCTTCATCAACGATCTGGATGAGGGGATAGATGGGGAACTCATCAAATTTACAGATGACACCAAGCTGGCAGGAATAGCCAACACTCCAGAAGACAGGCTTAGGATACAGGAAGATCTGGATAGACTTGAACACTGGGTGCTATCTAACAAAATGAAATTCAATGGTGAAAAAAGTAAGGTTCTACATTTTGGAAAGAAAAACCAAATGTACAGGTATAATATAAGGCAAGGGTGTCAAACTGCCGGCCCACGGGCCAGATGCGTCATGTGGAAGCCACACCCAACACATTATCAGCAATGGCAAAACCAGCCTGATACGTTGCATGATGTCACATGACATCGCAAA
Organism: Crotalus tigris; assembly: GCF_016545835.1. Taxonomy (NCBI): domain Eukaryota; kingdom Metazoa; phylum Chordata; class Lepidosauria; order Squamata; family Viperidae; genus Crotalus; species Crotalus tigris. Next base: position 40,301 of record NW_024097205.1, read on the forward strand.
TTTGAAATGCCTGGTATAAGGGGGTACCTTGCTCAATAGTATTAACTGTGAGAGGGACCTCGGAGTCCTAGTGGACAATCACTTAAATATGAGCCAGCAGTGTGCTGCAGCTGCCAAAAAAGCCAACACAGTGCTAGGCTGCATTAACAGAGGGATAGAATCAAGATCACGAGAAGTATTAATACCACTTTACAATGCCTTGGTAAGGCCACACTTGGAGTACTGCATCCAGTTTTGGTCACCAGCATGTAAAAAGGATGTTTATTTATTATTTTATTTATTTTTAAAATTTATAAGCCGCCCCACTCCCGGAGGACTCTGGGCGGCTAACAATAAAAAACACATAAAACAACAAAACAAACAGTACAAGAACAGTCATCCAGGGGTCAGATTTTATAAACCCCAGGTCTGCCGGAAAAACCAGGTCTTAAGCAGCTTACGGAAAACCAACAGGGTGGGAGCGATCCTAATCTGTTGAGACTCTAGAAAGAGTACAGAGAAGAGCAACAAAGATGATTAGGGGACTGGAGGCTAAAACATATAAGGAACAGTTGTTGGAATTGGGTATGTCTAGTTTAATGAAGAGAAGGACGAGGGGGGACATGATAGCAGTGTTCCAATATCTCAGGGGTTGCCACAAAGAAGAGGGAGTCAAACTATTTTCCAAAGCACCTGAAGGCAGGACAAGAAGCAATGGATGGAAACTAATCAAGGAGAGGAGCAACCTAGAACTAAGGAGAAATTTCCTGACAGTTAGAACAATTAACCAGTGGAAAACCTGCCTCCAGAAGTGGTGAATGCTCCAACACTGGAAGTTTTTAAGAAGAGACTTGTCAGCCATTTGTCCGAAATGGTATAGGGTTTCCTACCTGAGCAGGGGATTGGACTAGATGTCCTCCAAAGTCCCTTCCAATATTATTATTATTATTGTTGTTTTTGTTTTTGTTGTTGTTGTTATTTAAACCCTGAGTTGGTTCAGGTTTTTATCCCTGTATTGCAGAGAGGTGCAATATTTGTCCAAGACCTCTCTCTCTATATATATGCAGGTCTTGGTGTATTCGGGTCTTTTCCAGTGTAAGATTCAGAGTATCTTGGCGATGTTTTGACGAGGTCCCTCATCTTCAGGCTGGGGTCTTCGGCTTCGTGCTTGTGCGAGCAATATATGTATGTATGTATGTATGTATGTATGTATGTATGTATGTATGCATGTATTATACCTTATGATGTTGCTAAGTAAATAGAGAGCTTGGACTTTATCAAGGCTAGATTTGGCAAAGGAAATAATTCTAGATGGAAATATTCAAGAAAATCACTTGATTGAGTTGGGCAGTTATAAAAATTGAATGAAAAAATAAAAAAAATAATTAAAATGTGTTTGTTATCCATTTTCAAAATGTCTTTATATTGTGGAAATGAGAAAATGGAGCAATATGTTTCTATGTGGTCTAGATTTAATAAGTTTAAAGAATGGAGATACACAAAGAAACACATACACATAAATACACAAAAATATAATATATATTTTCTTTTTTCGTGTTCTTTTTTCTTTTTTATGTTTAGTTTATTTTAATCACCATAATGTGGGCAATTGCTTTAACTGCATAATTACTATTATATTTTGTTGCTTCACTTGTTTGCTGCATTCTACCAGTAACTATAATAACTAGGGGGGGGGAAACATAACTATGCATGGAAAGTTAATCAGAATGAAGGTTGCCAGGGATGACTGTCCTAGGCCAGGGCTAGAAAAAAGAAATAAAGTACTGACAGTGCTTGGCTTATGACCACAACTGGGAGCAAGAGAAGGTGGTTGCTAACTAAGGTGGTTGTTTTTGCTATGATTGTTAAGTGAATCCAAATTTCCCCATTGATCTTGTTGTTGGAAGCCAGCTGGGAAAGTCTCAAAGGGTGATCATGTGACCCCCCCAGAAGCTGCAACTGTTGTAAATAACATGCTGATTGCCAAATGCCCAAACTTTGATCACTCGATCCTGGGGATGCTGTGACAATGGTAAGTGTGAGGTCCAGTTGTACGTCAGTGTTTCAAGAGCTTTTCCTATAGTCACTAAACAAATGGTTGTAAGTCAAGGACCACCTGCAGAGGTTCATCCAGCAACAGCTCCTCTACTTGTTGCCAAATTGTGTATTGTGATATACAATAGGCAGACAGAGCTTTTAGGTAGCACCTCAGTTATGGCTATCCACTAAAGAGAAGTGAAGACCCCAAAGAGAGATTAGAAGGAGCAATTTATGAAACTCTATTCCTGACCCCTAAAAGGATTTGTCCTATGTGGGTAATGCCTGGGGCCTTGATGTCTCCCAAGTGAGCAGACACTCTGTGAGGAAAGTTGGAATCAGAAAAAAATTACAGCTATTGAATAAACTGGAGGGGAATAGTTCAGCAAAAGAAAAGGTGTTTCGTCTTGATTGGCTGGCTGAGGAGCAAATGATTGTTTCTTCGGCTATAGTTCAGGCTCTTGATGGCTATTCAGAAGACCCATGTTGTTATACCTTATTACACCTACTGGAGACTGCCACCTACTTTTCATTCTTGTAAGAAATCAGTAGGCAATCCATGATGAGATAATGACTGAATGTCTCTCAAGTGGGACTTCTTCATTTTCCCCAAAGTAACCTCACTGGGATTCACTAATCATGATTAATATGAGAGATTTGGATACCTTTAATCTTTGGCTATGAAGATACTACTCTGTAAACTAGCAAATAATGTAAAATAAAGCAACTCTTTTCTCCCTGTCTTCTTGATCTACTTCTTTTCTTCCATAGCTTCCATCTGATTTTATAAACACTGCAGTAATGAAATACGCCTACAATGTTTTCCATACAGATTGACTAAGAAAAAACAGAGACAGTTTCCAATAAGGTGTGTTACTAAACTTGATGGCTGTGCACCATAAAGGAATTTTCTTATTGCTGAAATCATTAAATTCCCCTAAAGTCTTGCATATGTCTATGAATTGCAGGTAAAACCCTTGCTGTGTTGTGTTTTCCCCTTTCTTCAAAAGCTGTTGGAGGTATGTGAATGACATGCAGACAAATGTTGAATATTTCCCCCACAAGAGCTCTAAAGAGATGGTTTTGTTAATTTAAATATTCCAGTGTCAGCATGTGGGTAAATACACTTTTCTTGAACACTCGGCTTGATTGTAAACTACATTACAATTTATCATACATAGCAGGGAAGACTAGCAACAGTTTACTGCTGTGAACTACCCATTTCTGATTACTTAAGGCTAGATTTGCTCCAGGCTTTCTTTCCAGTTATATGTTTAATTTTAATACATTTCACCAAATTGTAAATTTATGTAAAACATATCTTCCAGTCTATCTCATGGTTTAAATTTTTTATCCTCAGCTATTCTCAGCATTCCTCTCATGGATTGAAACTTATAAAGGTATTATACATTTTGTCCATGTTTATGATACACTTTCCTCCAGAATTCTTTCCATTTGGTGAATGGTTTCTAAATAACAAGGACATCAGGTACTAGATGGAAACCTATCCCAAACTTTCTTCATCCCCACACCCAACTAGATATCAGTATCTTAGTTAGAGATTTCACATTATAAACAGAGTGCCTTAAGTCCAAGACTTCTGATAAAAGATGTTAACATAAGTCCTGCTCCTAGTCTATCATTTTAGGCAGATATACCTGAAGCTGGTGCCAGAAATCTGGCATACTAATCATTTTTCTATGTTCAGGATGAATAAACCTTGTACCACAGATATAAGACTCCAATGACTTCCTTCTATAGAAGTTAATCTCCAGATAAATGTTGGAATTCCTGAAATTACTACTACTCAAGGGTAGCATCATGAGACACATGAAAGCAATAATTCTATATATCATAGGTCAAATGTAATTGTCTATTTTAGTTACAGCCTGATTATGTTATTGAAAGTGAATAAGCTTATTCGACATGGAGGGAAGTGTGTAGTGGAGTGCCCCAGGGCTCTGTTCTGGGCCCAGTACTCTTCAACATCAATGATTTGGATGAGGGGATAGATGGGGAACTCATCAAATTTGCAGACAACACCAAGCTGGCAGGAATAGCTAACACTCCAGAATAGACTTAAGATACAGAAGGATCTTGACAGACTTGAACATTGGGCACTATCTAACAAAATGAAATTCAATGGTGAAAAAAGTAAGGTTTTACATTTAGTCAAGGAAAACCAAATGCACAGGTACAGTATAGGTGGTACTTTGCTCAATAGTAGTAACTGTGAGAGGGATCTTGGAGTCCTAGTAGACAATCTTTTAAATATGAGCCAGCAGTGTGCTACAGCTGCCCAAAAAGTCAGCACAGTGCTAGGCTGCATTAATGAAGGGATAGAATTAACACCCCATGAGATGTTAATACCACTTTACAACACCTTGGTAAGGCCACACTTGGAATACTGCATCCAGTTTTGGTCACCACGATGTAAAAAAGATGTTGAGACTCTAGAAAGAATACGGAGAAGAGCAACAAAGATGATTTGGGGACTGGAAACTAAAACATATGAAGAATGATTCTGGAATTGGGTATGTCTAGTTTAATGTGGAATTAATTGCACAAATATGTCCATGGACATGCTCCCACAAAGGCCTTGAGATAACAAACAGACTGCTCCAGACACAGAATACATTCATCAGCCATTTGGACAGGCTCTGATAAGAACACCTGCATAGCCTTGCATCTGGAGAGTGTCTGTTATGCGATACATTGTAACCACCCCCTATATACGTCTTTTGATTACGCTGTGTGATGTAAAAACTATAGTAACAATAAAATAGGGTGTTGGAGTCAGCTCTGGGCTCCCATCCCGAGATACCTGCGTGCGTGTCTCATTCTCCATGGGAAACCACCACATCTGGTGACCCCGACGTGATCCACTGAGGGATACGTCCCTGCCGACCCTTTACTTATCGCCTGGAATAGGCTTGGTGCACCCGACGAAGTTGCTGGCAACTGACTCCTCTTCGTAAGTATGGGGGGTGGAATGTCTCATGCTCAAAAGCAGCATGTGGAAGAGCTGAGGCTACTTGGCAGGAAAAAATATCTTACTGATCAGGAACAGAAATTAACCCGTCACCTTTCTAAATCTGAGGCTGTTAAATTGCTTGCTTACGTATGGGCTAACTGCTCATCCTATCCGGAGTCTGGATCTTTAAAAGTAGATACATGGAGGAAAATCGGCGCCGTCCTCCATCAGTCTCCGAGAGCCCCCCCAGAGATTTTGTGTCTTTGGAAAATTGCCTATCCCTGATTCAAACCCATGCTGACTCGCCTCATCAGCCTTTATTAGACCCTCCACCGTATAAAAGTCCGTCTGTTATGTTGGCCACTCCCTTGCCCCCTGGAGCTGGTTTTAACCCTCCTTCGGCCCCTGCAAATTTTATGGATCCTGATAAACAACAAACAGCCTCTCCTGTTCCTGCCATGTTGCCGCCTGTCTCCCGGCCCGGAATCATCCATGGTGCTTTTCAAAAGGCTTTAAACAATGGTGATTTAAGCGTTTCTGAACTATCCAAGACAGAGTTGTTCCCTGTTACTTACCAACAGACTGCAGCAGGCATAGTGGTTGATTGGGAAGCACTTCCCCTGGCTATGATACGAGAATTGAAAAAGGCTACAAAAGATTATGGCATAACCAGTCCCTATACTAGAGGACTGATACACTCAGTTGCTAGTGCATATTGAATGTTGCCTCAAGATTGGAAAGATCTGTTCCGCATGCTTCTTAACGGAACGCAATACGTAGTTTTTGAATCTGAATATAAGAGAGAGGCACAAAACAGAGCTAATCACCCAGGTTCACAATGGACAGCAGAACAACTCTTTGGTGAAGGCAATTTTGCTACCCTTAATGCTCAGGCTCAAACTTTCACCCCCTTTGCATTTCCGATCATTACTACTTGTGTTCTTTCTGCCATGGCTCGTGTTGATGAGTCTGGCACCCCGATTCAATCTTTTTCTGCCATTCGCCAAACTGCAACTGAATCCTATGCAGACTTTGTGAATCATCTGCAAGTTGCCATTGAGCGTCAAATTTCAAACAGAGATGCAGCAAATGAAATCCTCATAAAATTGGCTTATGAACATGCAAATGCGGACTGCCAGTCCATTCTTAAACCACTTGTTTCCAGTCCCATGGCCACCCTAGCAGACTTTCTTAAAGCCTGCCGCATTGTGGGAACCAATGCTTTTCAAATGGACACTCTTGCAGCCGGAATCCAAAAGGGGAATCAACCCCAAGGCACTTGCTTCAATTGTGGAAAACCTGGTCATTTTAAAAAGCAATGCAGAGCCCCAGGAGGTGGCGCGGCTCGACCCGCTGCCATTCCCGGAGCCAAGCCCAAAACTGTGTGCCCAAAATGTAAAAAGGGTTTTCATTGGGCCAATCAGTGCCGTTCCTCTCAGTCCAATCGGGGAAACTAACAGAGGGGTCTGCAGCTAACCCCTCTCCAAAGGCTGCATCCTTTTCAGACTTCACTTCTGCTTCACAATATTTTTCTGGCATTGATTTAAAATTGGCTTCTGATCTTTCTGTTACTTTTCCTAACCTACTCACGGTTGCTGAAACCCTTTATTCTGGACCCTTGCCTCTGGAAACGGAGGCAATAATCCTTCCCACACCTGTTGCTCGGGAACAAGGAGTGTTTGTGCTTCCAGGTATGATAGATCCCATGTATAGAGACACCCTAAAAGTCCAATTTTATACCAATCTCCCTGTCACAATGAACCGGGGGGATACGGTGGCACGCTTGGTTTTATTACCACGTGCAGCACCATCCATTCCAAAGGCTGCATATGCACCTCACTCTGGGAATTCTTCCTCTGATTTATTGGCACTAACAAAGCAAATTACTCCCCAAAAACTGGTGATGCCTTTTTTAATCAATGGCATTCTCTTCTCTGGTCTTGTAGACTCTGGTGCGGATGTCTCAGTCATAAGAACAGCTGAATGGCCCTCTAACTGGCCCCTCGAATCCTCACCGGCAGTCAGGGGAGTGGGAGGACTTCAACAAGCAAGCTCCAGTAAAAATTGGCTTACTGCACAACGAATCACAAAAGGCATTTCTGCTAAATTTAAACCTGTCGTCCTCCCTCTTCACACAAATTTATGGGGCAGAGACTTACTCTCTCAATTTAATGCGAAGTTAACTCTGGAAGACTAATAATGCCTCCTTCACCCATGAAGCTTACGCTCCTTTCTGACACCCCCGTGTGGGTAGACCAATGGCCACTCACTTTAGAAAAACAGGAAGCATTGCAGAAACTGGTATATCAGCAAATACAATCTGGCCATTTGGAACCAACTACCAGTCCTTATAACACCCCAGTATTTGTAGTCAAGAAAAAATCAGGCAACTGGAGAATTATTCATGATTTATGCCTCATTAACATAATAATTAAACCCATGGGTCCGCTACAGTGCGGAATGCCCAACCCAAATATGATCCCCAAAGACTATGATTTGGCAATTATTGATTTAAAAGACTGTTTTTTTACCATTCCTTTACACCCTGATGACAAACAACTTTTTTCCTTTTCTTTGCCTCAAACTAACATGTCCCGCCCTACTCCTCGCTATCAATGGACTGTTCTTCCCCAAGGCATGCTTAACAGCCCCACCATATGTCAAGCTTTTGTGGACGCTGCCTTGTTGCCTTTTCGCAAATCCTATCCTAACTTTTTGCTTTATCATTATATGGATGACATTCTCCTAGCTGCACTGGGTCCTCCTGGCACGGTGCAAACTGTCCTTCCCCAACTCATTCAGCTTTTAGCTTCTTATGGCTTTATTGTTGCCCCAGAAAAAGTTCAGACCCAATCTCCCTTTTTATATCTGGGACACAAAGTCCTAGCCTCTCATTCTGTTCCAGTACTCCCTGCCATCCATCTTCCTTCTCCTCTCCCTTTAGTTGCTTTACAACAAATCTTGGGCACCATAAATTTTGTGCGTCCATTTCTTGCACTCACCACTGCCCAGTTGGCACCCTTGTTTTTGGCTTTGCGAGGCCACTCTTCCCCCTCCTCTGTTGTTGTTCTTAACCCCACTCAAAAACATGTTTTTGCCTTAATTAATAGTGCCCTCTCCACCCTCTGGGTGGACTGAGCCATTCCCAATGAGCCTTTGTCTTTGGCCATATTTAATACTCCCTCTATTCCTACAGCTGCCCTTCTCCAACATCAAAAGGGGAGGGTCTCCATTGTTGAATGGATTCACCTCCCCAATACCCCTCGCAAATCTATCAATCCACTGCCATATATGTTTGCTCTTTTAATTACAAAGGGCCGTTTTCGAGCAAAATGTTTAATTGGATTTGATATTGTTTTTTTATATGTCCCCATTTCTCTTACTATATGGGAACCTTTATTTGCCTCTTCAGATGTATTGCAACTTTCTCTTGCTGACTAGGCAGGATCTGTTTCCTGTCATATTCCCTCTGACCCTCGCTTCCAACTCCTTAATAATGTTTCCATTTCTCTGCATTCTCCCATTTCCTCCTCTCCCATTCCTAACGCTGTCACCCTGTATGTTGATGGCAGCAAGACTTATGGTTCATGTGTATGGAAGGAGGGTGAACAATGGCACACAAAAATTACTCCTCCTCAAACTTCTGCTCAGCGTGCTGAACTTGCCGCTACAATATTGGCCTTACAAACTTTTTCTTCTGAACCTTTTAATCTTATTTTAGATAGTCTTTATGTATATAAAGTTCTCACCTCTTTATCTGATTCATATGTGTTACCCTCACTGGATGACTCTCTCCTCAGTCTATTTCTTACACTCCAATCCCTTCTTCATTCCCGCTCTACTTGTTTTTTTCCTGCTCATATTAGAAGTCACCAACCTTTCCCTGGTATTATCTCCGAAGGCAATGCCAAGGCGGATGCTGCTGCTTCGGCCGCCTCGACTCACCAGGACGTTTCTGTCCTTGTTTTATCTCCCATAACCCCATGGGACAGCCATTCATATTTTCATCAAAATAAGAAGGCTTTAATGAAACAATTTTCTTTAACGGCTACGGAGGCTGCGGCTATCATACAACAATGTCCCACTTGCAGCCTCCAAGCACACTCTGTTCCTCAAGGGGTCAACCCAAGAGGGACGCAGAGCTGTCAACTTTGGCAAATGGATGTTACACAATATTTGCCATTTGCCCCTGGAAATATTTGCATGTTTCCATTGACACCTATTCAGGTTTTATTATGGCCACACCTCAAAGGGGTGAGTCTGCTAAACATGTTATTAATCATTGTATTCGTACCTTTTCTACCCTGGGCAACCCAAAAGAAATTAAAACTGACAACGCTCCTGCTTATACCAGCACCTCCTTTGCGCAGTTTTGCTCTCGCTGGTCTATTGTTCATAAATTTGGCATTCCATATAACTCCACTGGTCAAGCGATCGTGGAATGAGCCAATCAGACCGTAAAAAGGGCTCTAGACATGCATACAAACAAGAAAGAGGAAAATACCCCCGGCTTGCCTGGGATACAAAACACTCTTGATCTTGTACTTTTTACCTTAAACTTTTTGAATGTTTCTGGCACCCCTGGCTCAAGTGCCGCAAGCAGGCATTTTTCTGCTTCTCCCACAGATTCTTCACACCCCCAGGTATACTATCGACATTTGCCTGATCCCACCTGGAAAGGGCCTGCCTCCCTCATTACCTGGGGTCGAGGCTACGCTGCAATAGACGACCATGGCGAGATCATTTGGACTCCAGCTCGTTGTGTTCGTCCTTATATGGCTCAACGTACACCACCTCAGCCAGGCATATGAGGATCAGGGACTGTGGGCTTTTAATGCTTTTGTATGGGATGCCAGGTGCACTGCTCTTACACTTAATGTCACGAACTGTTGGATTTGCATGCAAATTCCTGGTGACAGTCATGGTGGCCTTATTTTCCATGCCATTCCGTTCAATGAAACAGGATGGAAGCAGCTGTGGAACATAACTACAGAGACATTGCATATAACATATGCTGTGGGCGCTCGTATAATGGAACCTGCCAGATTTTGTTTTTATAGCACAGGACTATTCCGTACTGCCACTTATTTGGGAAATTATAGTAATTGTCAACAAGTTATTATATGGAATTCAGCAAAGAAATGCAAATCCATCAAAAGCAACCTTACTAAGATAAATGACACTTATCGAAGCAATCAATGGACAAACGTCAGTACCTACATGGCTTGCCTTGACATGGAATCCATAATAACATTTGCTAATGAGTCTCACCAGGGTTATTATGAGTTACCCGATATGTGGCTACTATGTGGCCGTAGAGCCTATCGCCAGGTGCCTAAGGATTGGAAAGGCACCTGTACACTGGGCCTTTTGACCCCTGCTGTATATGCCTTGCCTCATCTCCCTGATGGACGCCTGTGGAACAAACATGATACTGGTTCCTCGGATCCACCCCTAACATTGGGTGGTAGTTTAGAGACTCAAATCAGCAGAGGAATATTGCCCAATCTAGGAGTTGCCATGAACTATAGGGACCTTCATTTGCTTAACAATTGGACTGTTCATATGTTTAATGAAACAATCAACAGCATTAAAATGATTAATCAAGAAATGGGGGAAATAAGGGAAGTAGTTTTGCAAAATCGATATGCTTTAGATATTATTTTAGCAGCAAAAGGCGGTGTATGTGCTTTAATTCATTCTCATTGTTGTATGTATATACATGATTTTCAACCTAATATTTCTGCTACAGCCAAGAAAATGGAATCTATGATACAAAATAATCCCTTACGCAGCGATGGATCTGGCACCGTGGATATCTGGGGTGCCCTTTGGTCCTGGCTACCGGATGGATCCTGGCTACGATCTTTGATTTCTATTATAGTAACCATTTTGATATTAATTGTATTGCTATGTTGTTGCATTCAATGTATTCCCTCCCTCCTGCAAATCTGCAAAAATGTTACGCCCTCCACTAGGAAGGACGCCTTAATCAGTGAATCAAGATCCCTTCTGGAACTGGAAGTGAGTAACATTAAAAAAACACAAAAGCAGGAGATGTGGGATTAATTGCACAAATATGTCCATGGACATGCTCCCACAAAGTCCTTGAGATAACAAACGGACTGCTCCAGACACAGAATACATTCATCAGCCATTTGGACAGGCTCTGATAAGAACACCTGCATAGCCTTGCATCTGGAGAGTGTCTGTTATGCGATACATTGTAACCACCCCCTATATATGTCTTTTGATTACGCTGTGTGATGTAAAAACTATAGTAACAATAAAATAGGGTGTTGGAGTCAGCTCTGGGCTCCCATCCCGAGATACCTGCATGCGTGTCTAATTCTCCATGGGAGACCACCACAGTTTAATGAAGAGAAGGACTAGGGGGGACATGATAACAATGTTCCAACATCTCAGGGGTTGACACAAAGAAGAGGGAGTCAAGCTATTTTCCAAAGCACCTGAAGGCAAGACAAGAAGTAATGGATGGAAACTAATAAAAAAGAGAAGCAACCTAGAACTAAGGAGAAATTTCCTGACAGTTAGAACAATTAATCAGTGGAACAACCTTCCTCTAGAAGTTGGGAATGCTCCAACACTAGAAGTTTTTAAGAAGAGAATGGATAATCATTTGTCTGAAGTGGGGTAGGGTTTTCTGCCTGAGCAGGGGGTTGGACTAGATAGATTTCCTACAGGTACAGCATGATGCCTTTTAATTCCATGGTAATATTTCATTCATTAATTTATAAATGTGATTAATGGACATATGTGGAAAGGTAGAGTGCTGTTAGTTTAACTGTTGCATAAAATCCAGAGGAAGAGAAAGTAGTAGCAAAGAAAAGGAACTAAAAGCAAGGGACAAGGAAAAGGAAATGTAACTAAATTTAGTTTTGATCTTTAAATTTCTTATATCTGTATTCTTTCATAATCAGTTCCACCCAATTTGCCCAGTCTTCCTCTTCATCTTAACCTATCCCTTTTTTCTGCATATTCTTTTTTTGCTATTTGAATCTTATCCATTCTCTATATGACCAAATTTCCTCAACACCGTTCTTTCATACCAGTCAATCAGCTCTAGAAAAAAATGGATAGAAGAATGCTATTACAATTATTGTCTTTTTATACATGAATTTCACCTTCATACATTTTATTGTACCACATAATTTATTGAACATTTGTCACATATTATTTTGAGTTTTCAGCCAATAACATGGCATTATCTGCAAACAAAACATCATTTTTTCAACATTCTCATAGCATTAATGATTTCCTTTTCATGCTTTTTTTTTTGCATGGGGCACTAGCATTTATACAGGTTTTTTCATTACCATTCTTTGACATATCACTCTCATTTTCATATAAATCTCTAAAATACTAATTCCAGCATTTCCTCACTTTAGTTTCAACCTAAATAATTTCACTTTTATTTTTAATTCTATTCAGTCTCCTGGAGAATCCTTGATTAGTTCTGTTTACCTACTTCCAAAACAATGTTGTATTTCCATAAAATATTGTATTTTCTTTGCTTTTTAAATCTTTTCACCTTACTCTCTTTGGCTATGTTCTTTGCAATCCATCACCATGTTTTCTCTAAGTCTTAATAGGACTGAAACAAGCTACCTGCCCATACACATACCTGTGCCTTGCAACTTTTTCTTTCTGTGATGTGAGCTAGTCAACTGGATCCCTATGTTTCTTAATTAATGGCAAGTTGAAAGAACATTTGTTCAGTGGTGGGATTCAAATATGTGAACAACCAGTTCTCTGTGTGGATGCTGCTTCCGGAAGTCCATTCTGGGCCTGGGCAACAAAAAATTAGCTACCGGTTCTGCTGAAGTGGTGCGAACCAACTGAATCCCACCACTGCATTTGCTGTATTCTGGATCGGGTCACCTGGCTTATTCAGTCAGTTGTAATTAAGCAAAAATAGAGCTTATTGCAATATATGAACCCAACCATACTATCATTCTTGACCTAAGGTGATATTAGTTCTAAATTTATGATCTTCCATTCTGTGCTGCTGGCTAAGCAATATGTGTCACACATTGTTTCAATTTAAGCAACAATGACTTGGATCTGGATTATTGCAGATGTCTGCCTTCTCCAAACACATCCGTTCATTCATTCATTCATTCATTCATTCATTCATTCATTCATTCATTCTGTTCATTAGATTTATATCCTGCATTTCCTCCAGTATGTCAAGGTGCCATACAAGGTACTTCCTCCTCTCATTTTCCCTTTCCCATAATGTAGGCTGCCTTGAGAAATAGAAAGTAGCCCGGTATCATTTACAGGTGGAACTTGAAAAATTAGAATATCGTGCAAAAGGTCATTTATTTCAGTAATGCAACTTAAAAGGTGAACCTAATATATGAGATAGACTCATTACATGCAAAGCAAGATAGTTCAAGCCGTGATGTGTCGTAAGTGAGATGATTATGGCTTACAGCTCATGAAAACCCCAAATCCACAATCTCAGAAAATTAGAATATTGTGAAAAGGTTCAATATTCTAGGCTCAAAGTGTCCCACTCTAATCAGCTAACACCTGCAAAGGGTTCCTGAGCCTTTAAATGGTCTCTCAGTCAGGTTCAGTAGGAATCACAATCATGGGAAAGACTGCTGACCTGACAGTTGTGCAGAAAACCGTCGTTGACACCCTCCATAAGAAAGCTTCAAAAGGCAATCACAAAAGAAGTTGGATGTTCCCAAAGTGTTGTATCAAAGCACATTAATAGAAAGTTATGTGGAAGCGAAAAGTGTGGAAGAAAAAGGTGCACAAGCAGCAGGGATGACCGCAGCCTGGAGAGGATTGTCAGGAAAAGGCCATTCAAAAGTGTTGGGGACTTTCACAAGGAGTGGACTGAGGCTGGAGTCAGTGCATCAAGAGCCACCACACACCGACGGATCCTGGACATGGGCTTCAAATGTCGTGTTCCTCTTGTCAAGCCGCTCCTGAACAACAAACAACATCAGAAGCGTCTTACCTGGGCTAAAGAAAAACAGAACTGGTCTGTTGCTCAGTGGTCCAAAGTCCTCTTTTCTGATGAGAGCAACTTTTGCATCTCATTTGGGAACCAAGGACCCAGAGTCTGGACGAAGAATGGAGAGGCACACACTGCCAAAAACACCAAAACCTGGTTCAATGACCGTGGGATTACTCTGTGCTTGACTGGCCAGCAAACTCGCCTGACCTGAACCACCTAGAGAATCTATGGAGCATTGCCAAGAGAAAGATGAGAGACATGAGACTGAACAATGCAGAAGAGCTGAAGGCCGCTATTGAAGCATCCTGGTCTTCCATAACACCTCAGCAGTGCCACAGGCTGATAGCTTCCATGCCATGCCGCATTGAGGCAGTAATTGCTGCAAAAGGGGCCCAAACCAAGTACTGAGTACATATGCATGCTTATACTTTTCAGAGGTCCGATACTGTTCTATGTACAATCCTTGTTTTATTGATTGCATGTAATATTCTAATTTTCTGAGATTGTGGATTTGGGATTTTCATGAGCTGTAAGCCATAATCATCTCACTTATGACACATCACAGCTTGAACTATCTTGCTTTGCATGTAATGAGTCTATCTCATATATTAGGTTCACCTTTTAAGTTGCATTACTGAAATAAATGAACTTTTGCACGATATTCTAATTTTTCGAGTTTCACCTGTAGTGACCTCCTACAGCTGAAAGTGGACCTTAATCTAAATGTTCCCGGTCAATAATCCAATAACTTGACAATCTCACAGTACTATTTTTCTCTTACTTTTACACAGAGATTAGATTTTGCCAGTGCTGTGCAACAATTCAAAAGAAATACAAATAATGCAATGTTCTTTTCCTATTTAACTTTGCATCAGCTTTGTTTCTCTTTCTCAGTTGTTTGTGAACTCCTTGGAGCAAATAATGAAACCAGTTTTTGGAAACAGAATGAGACACTGCATTCTGTAGAGCTCAGGTTCAGGTCTGCAATGAGTCCATTCCTTGCCCTACACTTCTCTTTGTTCCCCTCCCATCTGCTTACTTACTGCTTACTTCTCACAGGAATCTTTCCAGCAGTAGGTGGCTTGAGAAGGAAGGAATCACAATCTTAAATTCCTGGTTTGTTTAGTTTTTTCCTTTCCTTTCCTTTCCTTTCTTTTTTTTATTTATTCCCTAGGAACATATTGAGACAGCCAATATGTTTAATGTCTAATATTTCTTTTGGGGAAGGAATTGTCTTAACTTCAGGTTTCTCTAAATAAAATGACACATGCTGACTATTTATATGTGGAGTGCTGCTGCTCTGTCAGAGAAAAGAACCCACTTCGCTTATACACACCCAGAACTGTTTCTTCTCTGAGACCATTTATAAATTTGCATTCTTTTCTTTTCCCCTCACCCAGAGCCACATTTGGAGTCACCCACAATAACAGAACAGAATAACAGAATAACAGAGTTGGAAGGGACCTTAGAGGTCTTCTAGTCCAACCCTGTGCGCAAACAATAAACCCTAAATCATTTCAGAAAAATGGTTGTCCAATCGCTTTTTAAAAACCTCCAGTGTTGGAGCACCCACAACTTCTGGAAGCAAGTCATTCCACTGGTTAATTGTTCTCACTGTTAGGAAGTTTCTCCTTAATTCCAAATTGCTTCTCTCCTTGGTTAGTTTCCAACCATTGTTTCTTGTCTTACCTTTTGGTGCTTTGGAAAATAGGATGATCCCCTCTTCTTTGTGGCAGCCCCTCAAATATTGTAACACTGCTATCATGTCACCCCTAGCCCTTCTTTTCACTAGAACAGTTATACCCAATTCCTACAACCACTTTAACTTCCAGCCCTCTAATCATCTTTGTTGTTCTTCTCTGTCATGTTTCGACAGCAGAGGTCCCCAATCCCCAGGTCGTGGCTCACTATTGGGCTGTGGCCTATTAGCAACCAGGCTGTATGATCGGCAGGCCAGTGCCCATGCACATGCATGCACAACTCAACTTGCACAAGTCAAGTTGCATGAACCTGCATGGGTGTGCTGGTCTGCCACTTGTGCAAGTTGAGCTTGCATGGCTCAGTTCCCCTCCCCACTCCTTCTGCTGGGCTGCCAAGACTCAAAGGTTGGGGACCGCTGACCCAACACCTTTTTTACATTGTGGTGATCAAAACTGGAGACAGCATTCCAGATGTAGTCTTACCAAGGCATTATAGAGTGATATCAACACTTCATGTGATCTTGATTCTATCCATCTGTTAATGAAGCTGAGAACTGTGTTGGCTTCTTTTGCAGCTGCAGCACACTGCTGGCTCATCTTTAACATTCATCAAAATGGTAAAAGCAGCTTCACAGCACCATGTTACAAGCTTCACCCCTTTAATATGTGCACATAATGTCATGACAAACGTGCAAAAGAGATGGGGTTGTGTTATGATGCTCTGTAGCAGCTTTCACCATCTAGACCCCCCCCCCCAACTTTCCTGTGGATTCCCATACACAAAGATATTTTGACTTTCACTTTGGAAATTCAGAACTTCAATCATTTCTCTGTTCGGTTCTTGGGTTCTCTCTCTCTTTAACACATTTAACCATCACTAGGTATATGCAGATAGTCCTTGACCTACAACCACAACTGAGTCCCACATTTTGATTGTTACAGTTGCTAAATGAGTTGTGCCCCATTTTATGACCTTTTTGCTACAGTTGTTAAGTGAATCGATGTAGTTGTTAAGAGAATCATGCAGTCATTAAGCAAATCCATTGACTTTGCTTGTCGGAAGCTCCCTAGAAAGGTTGTAAATGAGAATCCTAGGACTCCGTTATGTTGCCATCATCGTCAATACAAGCCAGTTGCTAAATGGCCAAATTTTGATCATGTGACTATGAGGAATGTGCAATGGTTATAAGTGTGAGAACTGGTTATACATCATTTTTTTCAGTGTCATAGTAACTTCAAGCAGTTGCGAAACAAATGGTGATAAGTTTAGGGCTACCTCTATACGTTTCCATTATTTCTGAACTAATGGCTTAGTCCAGCCATTAATTCATCACACAAAACTGCATCCTATAGAAAGCTAGATGTCAAGAAGAATCAGGGGATAGATTATCCAAAAGTCTGTTTGGCTTTATGAAGGTCTTAGCTGAATGTTGCATTTCAGGATCAGGCAACAAAATGGCCAGTTTTTATCAATGCTGTTTTTAACTTGGGGAAGAAAAATATTAAAAATGGATGCTTAAAGCCTTGCATATGCAGATAAGCATCTTCATCCTAAAATTGTCACACGCACTTCCAGACCTAAAATCTTTGGCCTTAATCACTCTGTCATATCACATTATTATCATGATTTAGGTTGTACCATGACCGGTAGCTGAGATATTTAGGAACAGATCTATGTTCAGGCAAAAATGCTGCCTGCTCTTGATCTAAGTAGATATTTGTCCATAAAAGCTTTGGCCACAATGAATGCATTAGATGTTGAAGTGCTACAAGGCTGGTGATGTTGTCCCTTGTGCACATGTGAATCTCAGTGATGTTGACAGAGAACAATGCATAGCTATTAGCATGTCCAAACTATTCACAAAAGACAAGAATATCAATTACTGCAAAATGGAAAGTTCCATTCTTTACTTTGGAGTGGTTCCTTAGGAATTAACAGATGTTTGACAAGTGCAAAGGGAAAAGTTTGGAAATGGAAAAATGTAAATTAGCCTCTTGTTAGAATAGCCACAGTTGGCTTTCTCTGCTACAAAATTCCTTCACTGTACTTCTTGGTACTTCAACCCACATGACTTTGGCACTTCTCCCATACTTCTCACTGATTGCAAAAAAAGGTTTGCTATTAACTTCTGCTATTGATTTGGATGGGTGTGGATCCATCCCACATGTGGTGCAATGCTTATCCAGAGCATCTGTTATGGGACTTTGGCCAGGAGTTCATCAAAGGAGTTGGTAGCTCTCCTTTTCACAGAAGCTGCACCAGTAACTTTTTCAAGGACCATCAACCATTTTCAGAAGTGGTTTGCCATTTCCTCCTTCCTCGTCTTCAGAGAAAGTAGCAAAGGGTGTTTTTGCTTTGTTAAGAATTAAAGAGTTTGTCAATACATACAGGTAGTCCTCGAGCACAAAATTTCCATGGCTAAGCAAGACAGCTGTTAAGTAAGTTTTGCCCCATTGTACAACATTTTTTTGCCATGATTGTAAGTCGAGGACTACCTGTATACCCTAAGGGATTTTATTGTCAATTTATCTATTAGGGAAACTTCTCCAAACAAACAGAATAGCAATAGCAACAGGACTTAGATTTATATATCGCTTCACAGTACTTTACAGTCCTCTCTAAGTGATTTACAGAGTCAGCATATTGCCCCCAACAATCTTAATCCTCATTTTACTGATCTCGGAAGAATGGATGGCTGAGTCATGGATAGTTCATGGCTAAGATGGGAGTAGAACTTACTGTCTCTGGTTTTCTAGCCTGATGTTTTAATCATTACACTAAACTAGCTTTTTTGCATTCTTCATTTGATTTTTCTTGCAAGCCAGTTTGGCCTCTCCAGTATTCAGTAAGCCTTCATGGTGTACTAGTTTCAGTACATCTTCTTCCCTGTTCTTCAGGTGTTCTTCCAATGCCTTTTTTTTCTTGATCAACTGTCTAATATACTTGCAACATTCCACACCCACCTATTTTTCTTAATAGAGTCTGTCAAACATTGTTGTGTGAATGAAGAGCATAATTCATTGTCATTATTTTTCTTGTTTTCCTATCCAGGGCTTTTAGTTCTGGTTGAATCCAGTCCACTATTCCAGTTGTGTATGTAATGCAGGATCACTGTAATAGTTAGAAGCAGACAACCTGATTTTTTCATTAGAATTTTTGTAATGTAATTTTTGAACATTGGATCATGAATACTGAATCCAAACCTTTTACAGAATAGCAATAGCAACAGCACTTAGACTTATATACCACTTCGCAGTGCTTTACAGCCCTCTCTAAGTGGTTTACAGAATCAGCCTGTTGCCCCCAACAATCTGGGTTCTCATTTTACTGACCTTGTAAGGATGGAAGGCTGAGTAAACCTTTAACCCAGCGGTTCTCAACCTATGGGTCGCGACCCCATTTGGGGTCGATCAACCTCTTTTCGGGGGTCGCCAAAGGCGGCGATCCGCCATTTTGTCCCCTCCGGGGGCGCGCTGCGCCTCCGGGGGGGCGGTGCCGCGTACGCGTGCTGCGCGTGGGGGTGGCGCGCCTCCGGGGGGGGTGCCGCGCATGCGCGGCACACACGGGGGGCGCCACTGCGCATGTGCGCTGTGCGTGGGGGCCCCATCCCCATGCGCGCCGCGCCGCGCATGCGCATAACGTTTGTGTGACGGGGGTCGTCGTCACACAAACGTTGAGAACCGCTGCTTTAACCAATCAGGATCGAACTGCTGGCAGTCAGCAGAGTTAGCCTGCCAGACTGCATTCTAACCACTGCACCACTATGGCTCTGATAAAAGACATGACCTCTAATAATGGAAAAAATACATGAGATTCGAACTGCCAAACTGCTGGCAGCCGGCAGCCAGCAGAAATAGCCTATAGTACTGCATTCTAATCACTGCGCCAGCACAGCTCATTAAGGTATAGAATATTCCTCATTAGGGTATAGAATAGAACTGGATCACTTTTGGTGTGGTGGGAGAAGTAGGCAAAAGAAAGAAAAGGTTTGAAAATGGGCTGGATCAGGCCAGGCAGTTTGGAGGAAAAAGGTCTAAAAAAAATTCCTCAGTGAATTCCTATGACTGTTGAGCAGGGAGTCAACCTCCATTCTAGGTTCATTAAGAACTCCAGAAACCATCCTGCATGATTTCTGTTATTTAAAAGTTTACAAAAGGGAGAAATTAGAATTAGGGAACTATGGGAATGCATAGGATGTCTCTCAGCAAGTAGAGATTTACTGTAAAAATTAAACACTGATGTGTAGCATAGAAACTAAGATCAATCTGAATTTAATTCCTACTACCAGATGTAATTGGTGCAGAATTCTATACAATATAGAAACCACTGAATTTGTATAGGTAGTCCTCGACTTATAACAGTTCATTTAGTGACCATTCAAAGTTACAACAGCACTGAAAAAAGTGACTCATGACTGTTTTTCACACCTACAACCGTTGCAGCATCCCCATGGTCACATGATTTACATCTGAGGATGTTGACAGAGCGATGGGAGTGATGAGCACCTCCACTTGTTTATTGGACCTGTGTCCTTCCTGGTTGGTCTCGGCCGCCAAGGAGGTGACACGAGACTGGCTCCAGGTGTTGATCAACGCTTCGTTGAGGGAGGGGTCCTTCCTGCAACCCTTGAAGGAAGCGGTTGTGAGGCCCCTTCTCAAGAAACCTACCCTGGACCCGGCTGATTTAAATAACTTCCGTCCAATCTCCAATCTCCCCTTTTTGGGGTAGGTTGTAGAGAGAGTGGTGGCGCTCCAGCTCCGATGGTCTCTGGATGAAGCAGATTACCTAGACCCTTTTCAATCTGGCTTCAGGCCTGGTTTCAGCACAGAAACTGCTTTGGTCGTGCTGATGGATGATCTCTGGCGGGCCCGAGACAGGGGTTATTCTTCTGTCTTGGTGCTACTTGACCTCTCAGCAGCTTTTGATACCATCAATCATGGTATCCTTTTGCGACAACTTGGAGGGGTGGGAGTGGGAGGCACCGTTTTACGGTGGTTCTCCTTCTACCTCTCTGGCCAGTCACAATTGGTACTGGTGGGGGGACAGAGGTCAACCCCAAGGCCCCTTGAATGCGGGTGCCGCAGGGGTTGGTCCTCTCCCCCCTCCTATTTAACATTTACATGAAGCCACTGGGTGAGATCATCAGACAGCACGGGGTGAGGTTTCATCAGTATGCTGATGATACCCAGCTATATATCTCTTCCCCGAGCTCTCTCAGTGAAGCGGCTGATGTGATGGGCCATTGCCTTGAAGCAGTGAGGGTCTGGATGGGGGTTAACAGACTCAGGCTCAATCCTGACAAGACCGAGTGGCTTTGGATGTTGCCTCCCAAGGATCATGTTAACTGTCCAGTGTTGACTCTAGCAGGGGAAAATATACCCCCCTTTGGAGCAGGTTCGCAACTTGACCCACAGCTGACCCACAGCTGAAATTGGAACATCATTTGACGGCTGTGGCTGGGAGGACCTTTGCACAAGTTTGTCTGTTGCACCAGTTGCGATCCTACCTGGATCGGGAGGCTCTCCTTACAGTCACTCATGCCCTCGTCACCTCACGCCTGGACTACTGCAATGCGCTCTACATGGGGCTACCCTTGAAAAGTATTCGGAGACTACAGTTGGTCCAGAATGCAGCCGCGCGAGTGATAGTGGGTGTTCCTCGGTACACCCACATTACACTTATCTTCCGCGAGCTGCACTGGTTGCCTATTGGTCTCCGGGTCCAATTCAAGGTGTTGGTTATTACCTTTAAATATGGTAATATTTAAATATGGCTCAGGGCCTGGCTATTTGCGAGACCGCCTACTACCTCATAGTTCCCTTCGTCCGGTTAGATCCCACAGGCTGGGCCTCCTTTAGGTCCCATCGGCCAAGTAATGCCATTTGGTGGGGCCATGGGGGAGGGCTTTCTCTGTGATGGCGCCCATGTCTTGGAACCAGCTCCCCCCGGAGATTAGGACTGCTCCCACCCTGTTGGTTTTCCGCAAGCTGCTTAAGACCTGGCTTTTCCGGCAGGCCTGGGGTTTATAAAATCTGACCCTTGGATGAATATTACTGTATTGTTTGTCTTGTTAAGTTATATTGTGTTTTTATTGTTAGCCGCCTGGAGTCCTGCGGGAGTGGGGCGGTCTATAAATTTAAATAAATAAATAAATAAATAAATAAATAAATAAATAAATAAATTTGGATGCTTGACAACTGACTCACATTTATGACAGTTGCAGTGTCCCGGGATCATGTGATCCCCTTTTGTGACCTTCTGACAAGCAAAGTCAACGGGGAATCCAGATTCACTTAACAACCATGTTACTAACTTAATAAATGCAATATTTCACTTAACAACTGTTGGCAAGAAAAGTCATAAAATGGGGTAAACTCACTTAACAAATGTTTCACTTAGCAACATAAATTTTGGGCTCAGTTGTGGTTGTAACTCAAGGACTACCTGTACTTCACTGTTTCCCATAAATTCAGAATTACTTACAAATATATGGGTCAAATGTATTGATGGCATTTTTGGCTTTGAATTTTACTCAAATTATCAATCCAATGAATTTGTACACTCATTCCATAATTTGGTTTTAAATGTTCAATTAATTAATCATGATCTAAAGAGTGGGTCTCTCTGTATGCTGCTTGCCATTTGATATAACCTCTTTCCACAGGAGGACTTCAACATACTTTGCAGACTAAGAAGTCCGAAATCCAAAGAGAATACTTTTATTTATACCATCCACATTCTTAAGACTTTGGGAACTAATTGGTAGATCTGAGGGCATTTCATATCTTTTGAACAGTGTTTTTCAATTCAGTGCCCTATTAAGAACTCAACCCTTGTTGCAGCTTTTGTGGATTTCAAAGGATTTCAAAGTAAGCATTGGCTGCCGCTTTCCTCTCAGAATGCCATCTATCCTAGGTCCAGATGTATTAAAAAGTGAATGTGTTGGAGGGGTAGAGGCCTATAATAATAATAATAATAATAATAATAATAATAATAATAATAATAATAATAATAATAGTAAAAGACTGTGGCAAAAGCAAGCAAGGGTAGTACCAATAGTAATAGGCTTCTTGGGCGCAATCCCAAAACAACTGGAGCACCACTTGAACACCATTGGCATTGACAAATTTGCTATTAGTCAATTGCAAAAGGCGGCCTTATTAGGAACTGCTTCCATCCTGCGACGATACCTGTAATACCATCAAACATCCACATCTGCCTATCCCAGGTCCTGGGTAAGGACTCGATAGGTAGACAAAATGCCAAATCCAGGCTGAACATCTGGCTGACTGTGCGATGAATGATAATAATAATAATAATAAAGCTGACATTCAGGTCTCTACCACTTCATTATTTTTGTATTGTAAACTGCTTTGTAAGCCAGGAGATCAAGCCCTAAAGCAAATTAAGCTTAATAATAATAATAATAATAATAATAATAATAATAATAATAATAATAATAATAATAATAAAGTTGTAAGGGACCTTGGAGGTCATCGAGTCCAACCCCCTGCTCAGGCAGGAACCCTACATGATTTCAGACAAATGGCTGTCCAGTCTCTTCTTAAAAACTTCCAGTGTTGGAGCATTCACTGCTTCTGGAGGCAGGTTGTTTCATTGGTTAATTGTTCTAACTGTCAGGAAGTTTCTCCTTAGTTCTAAGTTGCTTCTCTCCTTGATCAGTTTCCATCCGTTGCTTCTCGTCCTGCCTTCAGGTGCCTTGGAGAATAGCTTGACTCCCTCTTCTTTGTGGCAGCCTGAGATATTGGAACACTGCTATCATGTCCCCCCTCGTCCTTCTCTTTGTTAAACTAGACATACCCAATTCCAGCAACCGTTCCTAATATGTTTTAGCCTCCAGTCCCCTAATCATCTTTGTTGCTCTTCTCTGTACTCTTTCTAGAGTCTCAGCATCTTTTTTACATCGTGGTGACAGAATTTTGTTTAAGCATACTTTATAAAATAAATTAGGCATTTCATTAATCAAACATTACATCTCAACTATTACAGTGTATTTTTATTGTGTGGAGATAAAACATAGGGTGAAGAGCTGTCAAAATAAACACTGAGCTCTTTGTCAAAGGCTAGAGCACAAATAGATGTGCCAATATAAGTATATGGTTTTGCATAAGTAGACACATGAGTACACAAATACAAGCACGCACGCACACACACACACACACACACACACACATTACAAGATTGTACAAGCTTCAAAACAGTATATTTAAATATCACTCATTCTGCCATGATTAAATTGAGATGCATTTATCAGGACCAATCACTTTTTATCCTTCCTGAAAAGATTTTGTCAGTGGTACGAATGAAGAACCAAAACTTCACTATTCCTTGAGTGCATGCAATCTAGTTAATTCTCTAAAATGAAAACCATGCCTGAACTACAGCCATGAAAGCTCTATTATCCTAAGATGTCATAAGAAATTCCTGGATTTACATTTGAATGGGAAGTGTGGCAAGAAAAAACTGTAACCTTGCCATTCCTGAGTCTTACAAGTCTTCCTACTCTTCTTTTCATTCATTCATTTAATTTCACTTCTGAGGTTCTGGATTTCTTTGTTGCTTCTGCCCACCCTTTCCCATATTTTGCCTTCTAGGCTTCAGTACCTGGAACTCCATTCCATTTCAAGCTTTGCCAGTACTTAGCCTCTCCTAAGATTTGTTGCATTAAATACTATTATGCAACCAAGAAAGAAAATGAAAAATATTCTTTATTCTGCCTTGATAATCATCAGGGGATATTTAACAAGGATATCTGGCCCTTGGCCACCTATAGGGCTGAGCACATTAAATTAGCTGTGCCATACAATCATGATCATATTATGCAAGTCACTCTAGGAACAAGAAAATGGGAATGGCCAAAGCAGCTAGCAGAGCGCTTCTTAATTGTACTTGATACAATTGGCTTTGCAAAATGGAAATGAATGGAAAAGTAAACCCACATACCCTGATTGCCTCCATAACTATTTTTCTCCATTTTTAATTAAGGTGTTATTTAAAAAATAGATCCTTTCGCTCACTCACCATTATAATTCAGGAACCAGATGGGCCCCTTAATTCTCACCTGGCTTTCATCTGGTGAGGTTGGAAATCATAATTCTATTTGTATAAGATTACTTGTTTTCTCAGGAAATTCAGGCAAACTCAGAATATTGAAAACACACTTCTGCCTTAACATGGACCTTGCACTTGGCATCCATCTTTTGTTTATTTCTTTAAAGTATTTCTGTCATGCTCTTCAGCCAAAACAGGTCTGTAGAACGGCTTATCGAAATCAATAGCTATACCAGGAATCAACAGCAACATAATCCCCACTGGTGCTAAGGCAATATCAACATCCCTGGATCACATTTGCAGAATCTCAGCAGTAAATAAAAATTAATCAAAAATTAAAATAGATGATTTTTTTTTGCAAACATCCCAAATCTCAAAAAATTACAGGGCTGTCACATGATATGTCTTCAGATTTCAAACAAAAACACCAAAGCCCCAAAATATTTTTGATGAGAATGTCAACATTTCATAAAACACCAGCATTCTTCAATGAGCTTATGTGAAATTCCATGCTAGATCTTGGAAATGAGATTGCCAAAAGCTTGCACAACAGATGTATTTATTAGCCCCTGGCACTTACATTTGCTGGTTCCTGAATTAGAAGTTCATGCTCTTAGGATGATACTTACCAAAGATACGAGACATCCAGAAAGGGGGAGAAAAGTATGGAAAGAATAAAAAGTATGAGAATGGTGGTTAGCTTGGTTGCCTAGATGGATGACATCTGGATCACATTCCACCCTGTTTTGCATTACTTCTATTTTCCACTTTAGCTAATGTGTTCTTTACTATCCTGTTCCACTTTCTTTTAGTCTCCCCCCCCCCCCCGCTTTTCCTCTTCTCCTTTTGCTCTCTCTTCATGAAACTGGCTTAATCTGATTCTCTTTATTTTTCCTTTTCTCAGGGCAAGATTGTTCCCCAGAAACCCTTCTGGTGCTCATTATTGGAGAGAGAAGCTCCCATAGGAAGCAGTTCACCAAGTTGCTTGTGAATATAAGTCCTGTTCTCCTTAGAGATATTTGAAGATACTGACACCATAGCCCAACGCACTGTACGCATGTGATGAACTTCTCAGGATCGCTATGAAGGTGCCATCTGTTAGATCACATTATTCATTTGTCCGAATTGGTATTGCCTCCTCAACAGGAGGTCTCAGGTAGGACTATTTCATATCCCCTGTTTCTCCCCAAAGAACATACTGTAGGTGTTTTTATCATTAAACTATGGCTTTTCTTAAGGTGATTGATGTGGAAAACTAGCCGAAAATTAGTAGTAGCAGGTACATTTTGACTTATGACCACAATTGAGCGCAATATTTATGTTGCTAAGCAAGGCAGTTGTTAAGTGAGTCATCCCTCATTTTACAACCTTTTTCCATGGTTGTTAAGTGGCTTCATTGTTAAATGAATCATATGGTTGTTAAACAAATCTTGGCTCCCTCCATTGATTTTGCTTCTCAGAAGTCGGCTGGGAAAGTTGTAAATGGTAACCACATGACCCTGAGACAGGAGAACTGTCATAAAAACATGCCAGTTACCAAGTGTTCGAATTTTGATCATGTGACCATGGACATGCTGCAATGATCATAAGCGTGAAAACCGATCATAAGTCCTTTTTTCAGTATTGTTCTAACTTCAAACAGTGACTAAACAAATAGATATAAGTTGAGGACTACCTGTAATAGTTCAGATATTACATAGGTACACCAAGTTCTCACTAAAAAAAAAACCCAAAACTCTCTGTTCCAGCAGCACAAAATGTATCTGCATTCTTTGCTTAGCCAACCTTAGTACTGAAGGTACTTATCTATGCCTGACAACTATTTATTTTATATTTGGTTACTAATTAATAGAATGCAGTACTGTAGGCTAACTCTGTCCAAAGCCAGGAGTTCAATCCTGACCAGCTCCAGGTTGACACAGCCTTCCATCCTTCCAAGGTCAGTAAAATGAGGACCCAGATTGTTGGGGACAATTTGCTGACTCTGTAAACAACTTAGAGAGGGCTGTAAAGCACTGTGAAGTGGTATATAAATCTAAGTGCTGTTGCTATTGCTATTCTGGAAAAGGTTTGGATTCAGTATTCATGATTCAATGTTCAAAAATTACATTACAGGAATTCCAATGGAAAAATCGGGTTGTCTGCTTCTAACTATTATAGTGATCCTGCATTACAACTGCTTTGGGAATAGATTGGCTCGAAATAAGCATAATTAATTGGAATTTTGAATGTCCAACAGACTTCTGTCAAATCTCTAAAGAGAAATTTTGGAAGAAAGAGGCACAATAACAGCAAAAGGAATTTTATTTCTGAAATTCCTTCCATAATCTCAAATAAAAAATTGTGTGGTTAGTAATATATATCTATTCCTGTTCCATCAATTACTCACTTCATTTATGGATGTTTATGAACGTACATGTTACTTATAAGATCTGTTGAGTAAGTTGCAGTTATTTTACTTGCTGACATACTATACATCATGGATTTTGTCTTAAAGCTGCACAATGGTATGTTTTTTACATAATATGTCTCAAAAATATGGTATGTATCTGTGTGTGACAGATGTTTTAACATTTTATTATTGCCCATTCCCGCTTTTGATACTCATTGTAGCAACAAATGAAAGCATTCAGTAAATGTATTATGCTTGCATGAAATAGATATCTATATTTATCATAACATTCTGCATCATGTCTCATGCTATTTGGAAAAAACCTTTTGAGGGAATACGATCTAAACACAACAAAGCCCCAATATTATAGCTGTTATTTTAATAAACTTGAATTATTATAATGCAAGATATACCTTCTATATATTTCTAAATAAAGTTCCAGTGAGTCAGATATCATAAACAGTTGTCAGGGTTAATAGAAGTTGCATTCCAAAATATTTAAAAATCATTAAATTACTATCCCACTCTCATCACTTGCGATTTATTTACTTATTTATTATTCATATGATTGATTTAGGCTAGATTTTGTATCATTTTGTAAGCTGCCCAGAGTCACTGTATCAGTAAAATTGGTGGCATATAAATTTAATAAATAAAATAAATGTTGACAATCTATTAGAGTATATTTGATCATCTAACTGAGGATTTATTCTATGAAGAGATTAAGTTTATTAGGTCCCAACCCTGTAATTCCTTTTCATTGGGGTGGAGTCAGGGAAAATGGAACTGAGTATTTACTGACCGGATGCCCTTCTTGACGCTTATGCAGAGTTCGCAGCAGATATTTTTCTCTTTGTGCCTTGATGAAACATCTGTCGCTGCCTAGAATTGAACTCTCAGCCTCCTGAGTGTGAGGTGAGTATCTTCACCTCTAGGCCACTGAACCGCTTCATTAGGTCCATATATTATTTAATTATATTTTAATTATCTGTTGAAACTGTTGACTGAATTAGCTTTTTTTGTATTCCTGCTTTGTGGAACAGACTTGCACCAAAGTTGTCATTGATTTTTTTTTCAATGACACTGAATCATATTCATTTTTCAATAACTCTGGAATCTCTCCCCTGATATCATTGGTGAGTTATACATAGATTTCCCCATGCGAATTAATCACAGAATGTTTGCTTGCATTTTTGGATTAATACAAAGCAGTGTTTCTGAACCTTGACAATTTTAAGGCATGTGGACTTCAACTCCCAGAATTCCACAGCCAGCAATTCTGGGAGTTGAAGTCCACATGCCTTAAAATGGTCAAGGTTGAGAAACACTGCAAGGAACCTGTGGAGGTAAGTAAGTGCTAATTCTTTGAGCGAGGGATGACAAAAAGGATTATGCAATTCAAAAATATCAAATGCAATGCAGCTCTGTAACTCTGAGGAAAGGTTCTGATTTCTGTAGAAAATATTTTCTCCATTTTGTTGCTTGAGCAGCAGCTCTTTTAAAATATATATTCTCTCCTGGGAGGTACTTTTTATTATTTTGCCTGATGTTGACCAAAGCATTAGGACCAAGTAATGAGGAGCACATGTGCTGGAATCATTATTAATCATTACGGATTAATCAGTAATTGAAATCTAAGCGGGGTTATAAGGTGGCCTACATCATAATCCCTGTGGGTGGAAAGCAAGAACACAAGCAGGAACAAGTTCTTTGACCAGTACTTTGAAGATAATCAGAGGTACCTTTGATTGAATCCCATTTTTAATGCACATTTACCTCATTTATAAGGATTTTCTGAACTACCTGAAAACTGAAATGATATTACACTCTAAAACTTGCAGTTTTTAACATTTTGCAAGGCAGCTTTTCAGTAACTCACACTAACTCGGTTCTATGATTCTAAAAGGCCACAAAACAGTATCATACAATGGTTAAGGTATAGTTACTGTTGCTGTTATTATTAATTTGATTTGTACAGCTATCATGTCATCTAAGTAACCCTGGGAAACTCACAACAGATGCAGACAACCACCCAATAAAAAAGCAAGTAAAAAAATCCCAATATACACACATATAAAACCCATCAATAATCATGTTATTGATTATTGATGTGTAAAAGTAATCAAGATCAGCAGCATAAATTATAATTTGGTAATCAAGATCAGCAGCATAAATTTTAATTTGGGATTAGAATTGGAGAGACCCAGGGACAAATTGGCCCTATGAAAACTGATTGGATTCCTTGACTGTCCAACCTACTTCATAGGGTTGTTATTAAATTAAGAGAGACCTTCAAGTAAATCACTTTAAAATCTTGAAGAAAAGGCAGGGAATAAAAATCTAACAACACTGAATGTTTTGTTGGGGGAGGGGAAAATAAAATATCAATTCTGAATACTATGCTTTTTGAATAAAATGCTTAAAATGTTTTTTTTTTAAGTGAAGTACACAGTCTGGTTTATAACTCAGTTAATTTATTATGGCCCAAAGGCTCAAATAGAAAGTTTCAAGTATAATCCAAAATTTGGAGTTAGATAAAACAGTTAAACAATTTAACAAGTAAAATATTTGATTAAAATAAGGTTTATAGTTCTATTTATTAGGGAAGGCTATGGTGGAAAAAAAGCATGGATTTAAAACTATTAGCTATGACTAGAAAATGTTGCCACCTGCTGGCAGAATTTAAGATGTACATCATAAAGGTCAAACATCGGATATGTTTAGCTTTATCCTTCCTTCAATTCATTTTATTGCAACTGGTATTTCTGTGCTGTTTTGTTCCAAAATACTCAGTGCAGATGATATTCAGAGCTTTATCAGAAAGTTGTTTGCAAATACATGCTAGCAATCAGTACACTTTTGCGTAGGCTTTGTTGCCCATGTTGCCTGTTGGAATTCTGCCAATGTTGCTTGCTTATGAAGCAAAATTGTTGTCATGGAAATTCTTTGGAGATATTATTGCAATCTGTAACATTTCCCTTTACTTAGGAACTCTCCAGTACTGATAAATAACTAGTTTAACCCAAGATGCTTTCTCGAGATATTTTTATTGCCAGCAATCCTTCTTTATCCATTCTCTTAGCCAAACCGGTAACATCCTTGTTCTTATATAGCAAGACAATCAAAGGCAAGGAAAAGGCTTATTATGGGAGGTCTATTAGATAGGAATCACTAGGATCATCATGCCAGTGAATTTGCTAAGCATTAAAAATGCAGAATATTTTGTAGGAATATAGAGCAGGAAAAAAAAAAAAGAAAAATGCCATCCCTCACTGTCCATTCCTCACGTAAGTAACCTCCCCTAACCCGTCCAGCGAATCCACTAAAAATGTTACAAAGGAAACACAATGTTGCAAAAGACCATCATTTAAACCAGGGGTAGTCAACCTTTTTATACCTACTGCCCACTTTTGTATCTCTGTTAGTAGTAAAATTTTCTAACCGCCCACCGGTTTCATAGTAATGGTGATTTATAAAGTAGGGAAGTAACTTTATTTTATAAAATTTATAAAGCAGAGTTACAGCAAGTTAAAGCATATAATAATAATTACTTACCAAATACTTTATGTTGGACTTTCGCTAAGTTTGGCAGAATAAATCTTTATAAAACAACTTACTGTAGTTAAATCTATCTTTTTATTTATACTTTGCATACATAGAAGCATAAAGTCTGATGAAATTACATTTAATTAATTAAATTATTAATGAGATCTCTGAGGCTGATGCTGCGAAACTAAATACTGGATATCTGGCTCAATTTTTGTAAGGAACAAGCGAAGATCTCCTCTTTCGGAAATATTCAGGCAGTTTCTTTCTTTGGTCATAATATGATTAACAGCACTAAAGCCTGATTCCACAAGATATGAGGTAGAGAAAGGTATCAATAAACTGAATATCATTTTCCACATATTTGGATATAAGACAGGCATTTTTTTACTTTGCCATAGGTTTTCATATCGAATTTATGTTTACTTTCTTCATCATATCTAATTTCTAACAGTTCTTCTTGGCAAGTTGTATCAGCCTCTTCAATATTTGCAGTAAAAGGATTTTTCATCCAGTCATACACCTTCAATTTCAAAATATCTTCAAATTGTTTTTCCATGTCCAATTTAAGTTCATTGAGGTGGCTACTGAATCTGTCAATATTCTCTGGAGTTACATCACCTTTTATAGATGATAATTCAGGAAACTGATGAAATTCTCTCTTCAATAGATTATAATGAAATAGTTCAAGTTTGTCAATAAATAATGACACAATACTTTGGCAACCTATAAGAGTTTTATTAGCTCCTTGAAGCTGCAAATTGACATCATGAAATCTCTTGAAAATATTTGCCAAATAAAAGGCAAGCCAAGGTATTACAGGTGGTCCTCAACTTACAACACAATTGAGACCAAAATTTATGTTGTTAAGTGAGACATTTGTTAAGTGAGTTTTGCCCCATTTTACAACTTTTCTCATCACATTTGTTAAATGAATCACTATCGTTCTTAAATTAGTTACACGGTTGTTAAGTGAATCTAGTTACCCCATTGACTTTGCTTGTCATAAGTTCCCAACAAGGGATCACATGACTGGGGGACACTGCAACAGTCATAAATTGTCAAGCATCCAAATGCAAATCATGTGACCATAGGGCTGCAACAATGGTCATAAGTGAGAAAAATGGTCATGTCACTTTTTTCAGTGTTGTTGTAACTTCAAATGGTCACTAAATGAACTGTTATAATTTGAGGACTACCTGTACTCTGCAATTACATTTTGGTCTTTTGGCTACTGTGACAATGCCACACACTAACAACAGCAACAACAACAACAACTAAATCTAGCATACAGTCAATGCAAATTTATTCAGAATCTCCATTGGAGTCTACTTTTTCGTAGGCAACATTTTGATAGTTACGACCAATATAAGAGCTACCTTTTTAATGTTTGCTTAATTATTCCTATGGAAATAGCAAAATTCTTTTAAGAGTATAATTTATGCAAGTGTACATATTCAACATTCTGTTTCTCATGCTGCTTTTTTCTATATAAAGATGTGCAAAATGGCACCAGGATATGGCTGTAAGATTATCTGATGACAGAAATGCATACAAATGTAGATTATGGCAAAAAGGCTTTAAAGTGTCTGTTTTTCATTTCCCTAACCAGTTTTGGTTTTCTGTTCATTTTACTAAGCATTCTTCATGTAATACTTTAGAAGATATATTTAAATCTTTGGGATTGAGGCTTCTTACGCCACATCACATGCTTTGATGAGGTCAAAATTACATGTCACTTGGAAATATGTGGCCAACAAATTATACCATTCTGGACAAAATCGTTTATTAGATTTGCTTCTGATGTTCTCTATCCTTTCATATAAATCACCCCCAACCACTCTGATATCTTTAATCTGTGCCCATTATGTGGCATTTTTTCCATCTTTAATACTCCAGATTTAGCTCACTGATAATTTTGATTTGGTTTTTTTAATGTGTGCACAACTCAGCATTATCAAATTTCTTGTTAGAGATGTAAAGATGTGACCTTGTATAATTTATGTCAAGGCAGCAGTTTTAGCACAAGCATTGCTAATTATATGCTAACATTCTCTTCTCTTCCCCCTTACCCTTACCCTTACCCTTCCCTCTCTCCTCCCTTTCTCTTCCCTTCCCTTCTTTCATGGACATTACATTAGCTATCCATTGTGTAGCTAACTTTCATTTATAGATTATAAACAATTCTACAGTTAGAAACTGGTTCACTGAAGCTTTTGTGGTTTACCAATGTCATATTTATCAATAATCCAACAATTAGAGTAACTTTGTGTGAGACGGGCAGTCATGGAAATTTAATAAATATATTTTTTTTACTTTAAGTGTGTTTGTTGTATATTTATACCCAAGTAAATCTTGGTCTAGAACAGCGGTTCTCAACCTGTGGGTCATGACCCCTTTGGGGGTCAAATGACCCTTTCACAGGGGTCACCTAAGACCATCAGAAAACATATTTCCGATGGTCTTAGGAACTGAGACACCACTCCTCTATCCATCTCTGCACAGCTTTGAGCTGGGGGCCGTTGCAGCGCCGGATTCGTTTCCATCGAGCATCTCCTAAGGGAGGCTTCGCGGCCCTTTCCGTGGAGGAGGCTGAACTAAGCTCTGCCGGCGCTGTCGCTCTCTTGGCTCTCTCTCTCTCTCTCTCTCTCTCTCCCTCTACCCACCTGGCGCTTCTCCAATAGGCTGGGTGGAGCCGGCGGAGCGGCCTTCCTGCCCCCCCCTCCCCAGCCAGCTGGAGCCGGGCAGGCCGGTGACCTTCAGAAGTGAGGCAAGGACAGGCGAGGTGCGCTGAGCCCCAGGCACAGCGGTTGAGTGGGCAGCATCAGTGCGCGCTTGGAGAGCCCTTAGGGTTGGGGGTCACCACAACATGAGGAACTGTATTAAAGAGTCACGGCATTAGGAAGATTGAGAACCACTGGTCTAGAACAAGCAAAAATAAGTCTCCTTCAAACAAAAGTGGCCTTTATTTACTTAGTAGCAAAACATTATTTTTTGTGTTTATTCTCACTGCATATGAATTTATTATTAAGATGTTTTAGGTAGAAATAGGGCAATTAGGTATATACATGGAGGATAGCTCATATCTGAAGTATGGTTCAGTATGTGAAATGATCATATAAGCTGGTATGTTTTGTGTGGGGATTAAAATTATGGACACATAGGCAGCAAAGGGAAGTATTATCACACATACACTGACATTAACATGAGAGAAATGTACACTCTTCATAGCTGCTGGGGTCCTGCAAATCAACTATCAAAAGGCTGAAGTTATTTTCTTACTGCTTCTTCATGAGCATGATAGATAACCACTACCTCATTACTTCATAACCATTACCTCATGTCATAAATCCAGAAATAAGACTTAAAAGGGTGATGCCCTCATGAGGTACTATAGGAGGTTCAATGAACCATGTTCAACCCCTGTTTGTAATCTTTGTCACTTCAAAAAGTGTTTCTCCAACTCCATCTGCCAGTGTCACCATTAATGTATTCTATCCAGAAGGAAGCACAACTGCTGGTTGCTCTTGCAGGAACATTGGCCACGGCAAGAAAACAGGTAATATGACTCCCTTGGAAGTTTACTAGATGGTTTATTCTGAAGGATCCTTTCCCAGAATAAGGAACTGAGGGGAAGACCCAGGTATTTCCTGTACTGCATGAATGGATGTCTGCTGGGAGGGCCAGTGATGAAATATGTATTGCAATATTGTAAGGCAACCTGTCTCTTTATGTAGTTGTGTTTGAAATTGTGACACAAGTATGGAAGGCCATTGTTTGTGTTGTAATGTCAAAATGCACAGGTATTCATTTTGGCAGCATCCATGATTAGGAATGAGTATCTATGTAGATAGCTGCCAAATAGGCTTTAAGTAATACTTATTACTATTACAATATTGCAATAAATTGCATGAGATCTCCCGACTTTGCTTTGCCCAGAAGTCTATACATTTTGGAAGAAATCCCTTTCATTGATAGACTGCTTCAGAGTCCTAAAAGAAGGCAGTGGCAAACGATATCCATGTTGCCAAGAAACAGTGTAGATGTCTCCATGAAGTCATTAGGAACTGAGCTTGTCTTGAAAAAGACCTAATCTTTTATAACTTGTACAAATTGTATAGCACATTTAATTCAGATGATTCTGCATGGATAGAAAAGTTATCCATGAACTTGCAAGTCAAGGATCCCGATTACAAACTTTGACTCAAATAATTCTGTTGACTTCAATAGAGAGACAAGCACACACACACCTACTTATGCATCATGAGTCCTGGATTAGTTGGCTTGGCAAATATTTTTGATTTTCTTCCAGAAGTGGAAAGCAGAAATTAAGTAAGAAAGCACAATTGAAGGATTGCTAATTAGTCAATAAAAAGGGTTATTATATAGAACTAGTGAATTTACATAATGCTCAGTTAGATCACATAAGCAAATTTACTGTTTATTAGTATTTATTAGGAGCCACTTCAACCTCTAGTTACAGTTTCAAAATAAAGTTTGCCAATTCAAAACTGGTCGGGCCCCATGCTAATCTTTTTTAGACAAATTTGCTATAAGGAAAATTCATAAATGGAACACACTGATTATGTTTCCCACCACGTATTTTCTGTTGTCAACTTTTAACAACTTTCCCCATGTAAAGTATTGTAAGCTCTGTTATATGCTTTAACAATAGAAAACATTCAAGGTAGACTTGAATTCAAATCTCCATTAAACTGTAAAGTTCACTGGATAGCTTTGGGTCTTTCACCCACAGTGACTGTGTGAATTTTGCCATTTTTTTGTACTTTCATATCAGCACGTAAACCAATAAGCAATGAATATCTGCAGATAAAACAGCACTATAAAATTTCACATAAGAATTTCATATCTGCCTATAAATTCATGGTATGGTAGTCATTTGTACCAGTTAGCCATTTATTTACATGTAGAGATGAAATTATCAATCTCTGAAGTATATGCAAAGAAATTAAACTATACAGATCTACAATGCTATAATACAGGGGTAGTCAAGCTTGGCTCTTTTATGACTTGTGGCTAAGGAGTTCTGGGAATTGAAGTCCACGAGTCATAAAAGAGCCAAGGCTGACTACCCCTGCTATAATATATGGATTCATTTGTAAATAGGCCTGTCTTAGGATGTTCAAACTATTCATTAGACTAAATATGTTATCCCCAGAGTGTTCCTTTCTTCCTCCGGACTGCAGTGATCTGGAAGCTGCTGCTGATCATGAACACCGAGATCCATGCGGTTTTGAGAAGGAAAAGATTTCCTAAAAGCTTCCACCTCCAGAGCAGCACCTTGGCACATTCCTACATAAAAGCTATAATTAGTCATGATGACACTTTCAATTGCCACAACTAAAATTATAGACCCAACAAAGAGATGCAGACAGTTAAGATGCAGTGATGCAACAGGATCCCTGGGCTACTCAGTAATTATTTACATGAGGAGTGTCAGAAAAATTCTAACTCCTTCCAAGCTTCTGCTTGTCATTGCTTTTTACAGAACTCAGTTGCCCTACAATAGAAACAACCATAGAACCATAAATTAACATCCAAGCAATGTGTCAGTAACAGAACATAATTGCAAACACACTTTGCTAGGGATAAACAAGCAGCTGGGATGAAATGCTAATAATGCAAGGCAAAGTAAATCCTACTGAATTCTTCAGAACTTATCCTAGTGCCAAGTATGTTTATAAAGCAAGGCTGGGAAAACCAATAGATCACGGGCTGCTGCTTGACTCCAGCTAACTCTCAGAGGCTAACAGCAACTCCTAGACCAGTGTTTCTCAACCTTGACAATTTTAAGGCATGTGGACTTCAACTCCCAGAATTCCACAGCCAGCGTTGCTGGCTGTGGAATTCTGGGAGTTGAAGTCCACATGCCTTAAAATTGTCAAGGTTGAGAAACACTATCCTAGACCAAAGTTCAAAACTCATCTACATTATAAACTGCCATCACATTGGCTCTGGCTCAATCCATTCAAGAAGATTCAGTATCTGAACAAAAGGGGGTTCCCTCTACATAGGCTATAACATTGCAGCCTAAACTAAGAGCAACTAAGATGATTAAGGGCCTGGAGACTAAAACCTATGAAAAAAGTTTGCAGGATTTGGGTTTGCCTACTCTAGAGAAAAGAAGGACTAGGAGTGATATGACAGCAGTGTTTCAGTTATTTGAAGGTCTGACACAAAGAAGAGGGGGACAACTTATTTTCCAGAGCACCAGAAGGCAAGACAAGAAACAATAGATGGAAACTAATCAAGAAGAGAAGCAACCTGGAATTAAGGAGAAAGTTCCTAACAGTGAGCACAATTACCGGTGGAACAGCTTGTCTTCAGAAGTTGTGGGTGCTTCATCACCCGAGGTTTTTAAGAAGAGACTGGACAGCCACTTGTCTGAAATGGTATAGGGTCTCCTGCTTGAGCAGGGGGTTGGACGGGAAGAACTACATGGTCCCTTCCAGCTCTAATTGAATTGAAAAATTTAATACAGGTAGTCCTCGACTTACAACCATTTGTTTAGTGACCATTTGAAGTTATAACAGCACTGAAAAAAGTGAGTTATGACCATTGCAGCATCCTCATGATCGCATGATCAAAATTTGGATGCATGGCAATTGGTTCATATTTATAATAGTTGTAGTGTCCTGGGATCATGTGATCACATTTTGCAACCTTCTGACAGGCAAAGTCAATGTAGAAACCACATTTGTTTAACAATTGTATTACTAACTTAACAACTGTAGTGATTCACTTAACAACTATGACAATAAAGGTCATACATAAATGGGACAAAATTCACTTAATTGTCTTGCTTAGCAATGAGAAAGTTGAGCTCAATTGTGTAGTGCTTTCAAGATTTCAGGAGGGGCATCTAATTAATCAAGTCAGCCCCTTTTATTGGTGCAGGAATCCAAATGAAAATATCCATGGCACAGCCCACCCTTCTCCTACTAGTTGATTTCACTGTTGAATTGCTCTGAACCAACCTTTATGAAGGTTTTTCCAAGGTTGGATTGGAACCCATTTTCATATAACTTAAATCCATTATTCCATATGTTGCATTTTTCAACAAGAGAAGCATTTATGTCATACCTTGAATACTGCTTTCAATTTTGGGGTAGCTCATTTCCCAAAGATTACAGGTTACAACAGTTCAGAAAAGACTGACAAAGGTGATATGGGGATTTGAAAACATGTATTTTGAGAGTAGACTGAAGGAATTTGGGATATTCACCCTGTGATGACCCAGGGCCCCGAACGGAGGCAAAGCAATTAGCTGGTCAGAACAATTGTCTTTGTAAGTACTGCCAACATTCACCCAACAGCCCCACATATGCTGGCACAAGTTCAATAAAACAGTCAACAAAGTTAAACAGTTCTTTAAAGTAAAACAGATAACAAACAAAGTATGACCTTTTCAACGCCCAGCTTGCCTGTAACCTGCAAACTGCAAAACTGAGGACAGCAAGGAGAACTCAGCAGGAAACAAACTTGATCCAAAATACAAAGCGTCTAGGTACAAGAGATCACATCACAAGAGTTCACATTTGTTCCCGACAAATGCCCCACCCCACAGCGCCTCCTTAAATACCTACTCCCCAGGTGTACCTTGTGGAGTGGGGCGTGATGCTCTCCTCCCGAGCAAGTGAGCCTGCCTCCGTTGTTCCTTCCTCCTCTCTGCTCTCCTTGCTCTGGGATCTGGTGGGGAGGGGCCTTGCTCCTCGCCTGAGCTCTGCCTTCCCTCTTCCAAACTTGAAGAGCCCTGGCCTGCTTCAGCCTTCTCCTCCCCACCATTCTCCGAAGCCACAGACACCCCCTCCTGGCCTCAATAGGGAACTTCATGTCATCCTCAGGGTCAGGCTCCTACGGAGGCATGACACACCCTGGGAAAAAAAGAAGACAATAGTTTCTCAGTTTCAGTGACTGCTTAAAGAGAGGGCACTGGAAACAAAGATGGGTGGAGGGCAGTTTCTCAGAGTCCTGGCCATTGCGGCATCCTCGTGATCAGGTGGTTGTGATCTGGGTACTTGGGGACTGGCTTGCAGTCACGATATCACAATGCACCACAGTAGCATGATCACCATTTGTGACTATCCTTTCAATCATAACCTGAGGACTCCTGCATCAGTATCAGATACATACAAATGTGTCATAAGAAAGGTGATGAGGATTATTTTCCATTGCCATAGAAATTAAGACTGGAAATAATGAGTAGGAGCTGCAGCTATTTGGATTCTGTTTAAACATAAGAAAAGCTCCTGAAAATAAGTTTTGTTCAGCAGTAGAATTGTCTGCCTGTAGCAACTGAGAGTTCTCCATATTTGGAAGATTTTTAAGAGGAATCTGGACCCTCACTTCTGTAAGAAGTTTAGCTGGTTTTCCTGCATATTGCAGAGAGTTGGGACTAGATGATCCTTAGAGTCCCTTTTAACCCACAATTCTGACACTACAATTCTATGAATGGCTGCAGGCTTCAAAGAGCAGAAGACAACCTGTCTGCAGGGGAACTGTTTGTTACCTGTGACCTAACCAGCTTAAGCAAGCAAGCATAATAAATAGGTAATTAGGTGACCACACATAACTCCATTTTACATATTTATTATATTATACTTGCAGTCAGTGGGTCTGAACAAATGAGAGGCTTGCAGACTAAACAAATAAGATAACTATACTGGACTGGATATCACATATTAATTGTGAGTTAATCAGTCAGTCTTTGTGTAGCAAAGAATTTCGTTCTCATATAAAATTCTTTGGTATATATTTTTTTGAAAATAAATAAATAGTGTTGCATAATATTGTATGACCCACTGGATCTTTATTTCTGATTGAAAACTACTTGATTGATCAAAATGTGTGATGAAGAGCTGATGGTTGAAATAAAGATGTGGATTATAACACAGATATGCCATCCAATGTAATGTCCCAAAGCTGCTTTTTCAAAAGGCAACTGGACTTGTTTTTTCTTTGAAGACATTTTGCTTCTCATCCAAGTGATTTAGCCTCACCTTTCCCTTTCTAAATAAATTTTTTAAAAGTCAACTAAGCAAAATTTTAAAATGACAATTTCTGTTGGGACCTTTGTTAGATGACTTTTTAAGTTTGCTAGCAGTCCACTATATTTTTTATATACATTCTGTAAGTTTGGTTTTTACATTGTACCCTGGGACATTTATATGTATAAACAAGTAGCATTAAAAGCTAAGTGATCTTGTCCTTTGACTGAATAAGAAACAGATCTGAATTACTGATAGCCTTTATGCTTTCAAAAATGGGGGGATCGCTTCTTTGACTCAAAATCATGGCCCCAGCAGGGTAATAAAATCAAGATGGTGGCTGCAGCCGTATTGCTGAAGCCCAGCACTTTGTTATACATGTGGGTTTTGTTCTTAAGAGTTATTATTACTCAGCCCTCAGATTTTCACTTGAAGTGGACAAATAAGTGGACCCACCCACTTAATAAAGAGAAAAATGATAACATTTGTATTTTATTCTATCTCCTTTATGTAATGATGCAAAAAAAAAGTCTCTTTGCAAATGGGGAAAAAGAGAAATTGCCATTTGACTTTTTCTAATCTTGGCATTTAGCATTAAATATTTTGACTGCATTGAAAAAAGCAAAATATATGAAGGGTTTGAAAAAAACTGTTGATTCATTACCCAAATATATAAAGTCTCACTTTTCATTATTCATTAAAAAGCAGATTAAAGTTTATTGCCTGCCAAGCGGTTTGCCTTCCTGCTCTTTAGGGTTAGCATAAGTCAAAAGAAATCAGATGAGCCTGGACTGGTTTTGACCACTTGTAATAATTTCATTAAAAAAAAATCTGGTTACCAGAACTTCTGGTTTTGACATTGCGATGATGCAGATGCAGGAACATGGGGCTCTGTCTTTTGCATTTAGTTTCACCCTGCTGGGGGACCCTGGAAAGGGTCGAAAGTCACCCCATAGAGGTGGCAAACAAGGAGGGGATTCTCATTGATCATGTAGGGGTGGCAGCCCTCCCATTTGATCTGAGGAAGCCCTCCAAACCAGCGGGGGAAAGACTGGCTGCATTTGTGTAGCCAGTCCAAAGCTGCTGACAATGGAAGTCAACAAGCACTACCAAGCAACTTTACAGCAATGTGGATGAAACTGGGTGAGACCTGAGCCTTTCTTTATTATTTTAAGACCTCTTCCTGAAAATCTACCCAAAGCACTCCCCCAGATGAAAGAGGGAAAGGGAATTTCTGCCCCATTCCCTCAGAAAAGAAAAGCAGCGAATTAATTACTTGGGGGAAATGGCAAAACCTATAAGACTTATCTGGAATTAATATATATTCATACAGCTTGAAAATTTGGGGACTAAAAGTGTTTTTAGGACCTTTTTTAAAAAAAAAAATTCAAAAGTTTACAATATAAGTTTTAAATCTAAAAACTGGAAAGCGGCAGTGATGACATCTAGTGGTGAATTACAGCACTACAACTTATTTATGCCTAAAAGAAACCTGGCTTGAAGCCCAGAACTACCGTATATTCCGGCGTATAAGACGACTGGGCATATAAGATGACCCCCAACTTTTGAGAAGATTTTCAGGGTTTAGAAAGTCGTCTTATACACCGGAAAATACGGTACAATATTGAATTTCTGTTTATAGATGAGCACAATAGGAGCTCCATTCCTTTGCTGCTAGAAAGTGAGTGTTGCCCACCACTGCTCCCCTAATGCTTCCTGAACTCAGCTGGTATTTTTTTCCCCATATATTTTATTGATTTTTTAAAACATAAATCACTTAATAGTTGGTAAACAGTGTGTTTGCTGGGTTTACATTTGTAAAGAAAAATTTAAAAATTTAAATGGGATTTTTGAATGCTTTGTCCTGATGGCTGTGGAATTCTGGGAGTTGAAGTCCACATGCCTTAAAATTGTCAAGGTTGAGAAACACTGTGTTAGTGCTTATTTCTGTAAAAAAAATAGGGCTGGCCACTAGGGGGCAGATTGGTTTTAAATTCAGAGAACAGCTACGTGGCGTATAAGACAACCCCCAACTTTTGAGAAGATTTTCAGGGTTTAGAAAGTCGTCTTATATGCCGGAAAATACAGAGATAAGACTTTGGCTGGCCTTGGAAGCTTTTACTATTGATAATTGCAGCTGAGAATAAAGGAACAGGCTTGGGAGCTGCTTATCGTGTGGCAGAGATGATAAACATTCTAAATTTGGCCTGTCTGAATTTTGAACATAAATGCTGACTTTCAGAACTGTATTGTGGATTTATTTTCTTGTAGAAGAAACATACGTAACCCTTTGGATTATAAATCTTGATTGTTAAACAACTTTCAATGGTTCTTTTTTCTCCCTGGACAGAAAGGATATATTTCTTACTGGACACAAAAAATTTAATTTTATTTATATCTGCTTAGGGGAGATTCAGGAACAGACGGTTGGATAAATCTATAAAGGCTACTTATAAAAAATAAAATAAAATGGATGTTTTATAAGCATTAAATAGTAAAACACCATCTTTAACATCTGTTCCCAGTAGCCTTAACTTGCCATATCACCAAGAAAATACTGATGAAACACAGAAAGAAATTCTCTCTGTTGAAATTAATACAAAAAACAATTACTTTAGCTTGTGAACAGGTTAATAATAACACAAAGGAGATAAAAAAAACAATTTTCTAATTTAAATCTACAGACTCAGAGAACAACTACAGAGAAGGAACCAGCATCCAGAAAACAGAAGGAAAACTACAGAATGCTAACACAAACATTGATGATCTAAAGGAAGAAACTAATGACCAGACTCAGATAAATGAAAACTCAGAAGACACAATGATAATATTGGAAATGGAAAAGACATTTTATAAACCAAGGTTTCAGAACATACTGGATGACAAGGAAGGAGAGCTGATGGAATGGAAGAGAAAGTTGTTAACAGAACTGTGAGAAACTGGAGAAGGAGGGAGGCAGTTTAATGAATATCAATGGGCTAGCTGTTCCAAAAACACTTTAACCAAACTGTTTCTCTTGTTTCAAATAATATATACAAAAATAGAGGAAGAATTACTTGATGATCCAAATGCACTGACTTGGAAAGTTAGTTGGCAAAGAAAGAAAGCTAGAGTAAGATTGAAGGAAACAGAAGCTTTGATCTATTAGAGGGAATACTATATTATTAATTAGAGGTTTGAATATGGTTAAGAATAGATTGTTAGAAATAGAAGTATTATTATAACTAGATAGTTAGGATTTGTAATAAGAATATTATATCTTGATATGAAAAAGGAAATAAGAATATATTAAGAACTTTGAATAAGGGATGCTTTTGGTTGCCCAAATATAACTTGTTTTGAAATTATAAATGATTGGGATACTTTGAACACGGATGGGAAATTAAAATTGAAAAAAAGCAAAAATAGGATATGGATTAAATAAGTGGAAATTGAGTGCAAATGCAATTATTTATTTATTTTATTTTATTTTTAAAATTTATAAGCCGCCCCACTCCCGAAGGACTCTGGGCGGCTAACAATAAAAAACACATAAAACATAACAAAACAATACAAAAACAATCATCCAGGGGTAAGGTTTTATAAACCCCAGGCCTGCCGGAAAAGCCATGTCTTAAGTAGCTTACGGAAGACCAACAGGGTGGGAGCGGTCCTAATCTCCGGGGGGAGCTGATTCCAAAGCGTGGGCTCCATCACAGAGAAGGCCCTCCTCCGCAGCCCCGCCAAATGGCACTGCTTGGCCGACGGGGCCTGAAGGAGGCCCAGCCTGTGGGATCTAATTAAGATATGGTTTGGCTAGAAAAGATATTTTAAACTGATATTATTGATATTGTTAGAAAAATATAACAAATGTTGATATGCAATTGTATGTTTACTAACAATAAGAATTGTATTTTCT
Source organism: Crotalus tigris (assembly GCF_016545835.1). Classification (NCBI taxonomy): domain Eukaryota; kingdom Metazoa; phylum Chordata; class Lepidosauria; order Squamata; family Viperidae; genus Crotalus; species Crotalus tigris. Next base: position 83,906 of record NW_024097205.1, read on the forward strand.
TAATGTGGAAAAATGGTTATTACCAAAAGAAGAGAGGATGTACTGGCAGGTGTAATAGTGGACTTAGTTGGAAGAAGCTTATATGTACCACAGAATCACTAATGGACTCAGTCATCACGCTACCTATTGAGCACTTGTTTGTGAAAATAAAAAATTAATAAAACATTTATTTAAAAAATCTGGTTATGAGAGAGAGAGAGAGAGGGAGAGAAGCAAGGCAACATTCTGCTCAGTAAAGAGACCATTATCAACTTTTAAAGCCAAATTCCCTGGTTTTTAACTGCATATTTTGAAATAATATTCCAGGAAAAAGCTTTTCTTTATGAAATACTGTAAAGAAGAAAATTTGTGTCAGAAATGCAATTTTGCGTACAAGTTTTGAAAAGTGATTGAGGCCTTCTTGGTTTTATACTTTTAAAAAAGGATTAATAAAGCTAAGAATTACAAAAGGAAAAAAAAAACATTAATCATATGTAACCAATGGTGGGATTCAGCTAGTTCGCACCACTTCAGCAGAATCGGTAGCTAATTTTTTGTTGCCCAGGCCCAGAATGGTCTTCCGGAAGTGGCATCCACACAGAGAACAGGTTGTTCACATATTTGAATCCCACCACTGTATGTAACTAAGTTGAAAAGATTTCCAAGACAGAAATGTTCTCTCAGAAACATCCCCCACTTTCATCTCTTTATTTGTGTCCTTTGTGTCTGCCCAGCCATCCTGCCTTTTGCAATTACTGCTCCATTCTCAAGGTTTGCAGATATGGAATCCCAGGGTTCCCATGGTAGAATGGGAAGAAGTGATAGAATCTCTCCTTCCCTCCTTTTTTCCCCTTCTTCTTTCCTGGAACTTGCAATAGCATTCTGTTTCCTTTTTTCCAGTTATTTTTTTCTTTGTAAACGTCTAACACAAACTTCATTAGAGCCTTGTCCACCACTCATTTTTCTTTCAGCAAGACCCATTTGCTTCCTAGGATCACTGCTAATGCATCACATGGGACACAAAAACTGTTAACAACGATTTATTTCCTAATTTTTCTTTCCAGGTTTCATTCACTTTCTTTTCCAGCTGATCATTCTACATAGCTGAAAATACACCAGACCATCGTAAGCTGAGCCTATTTTAGACCTCTTGTTACTACTACTACTACTACTACTACTACTACTACTACTACTACTAATAATAATAATAATAATAATAATAATAATAATGTTGGAAGGGATCTTGGAGGCCATCTAGTCCGACCCCCTACTCAGGCAAGAAATTCTATACCATTTCAGACAAATGGCTGTCCAGTCTCTTCTTAAAAACTTCCAGCATTGGAGCATTCACAGCTTCTGGAGGCAGGTTGTTCCACTGGTTAATTGTTCTAACTGCAGGAAGTTTCTCCTTAGTTCTAGGTTGCTTCTCTCCTTGATTAGTTTCCATCCGTTGCTTCTTGTCCTGCCTTCAGGCGCTTTGGAGAATAGCTTGACTCCCTCTTCTTTGTGGCAACCCCTGAGATATTGGAACACTGCTATCATCTCACCCCTCATTCTTCTCTTCAATAAACTAGACATACCCAATTCCAGCAGCCGTTCCTTATATGCTTTAGCCTCCAGTCCCCTAATCATCTTTGTTGCTCTTCTCTGTACTCTTTCTAGAGTCTCAACATTTTTTTTACATTGTGGTGACCAAAACTGGATGCAGTATTGCAAGTGTGGCCTTGCCAAGGCATTGTAAAGTGGTATTACTTCACATGATCTTGTTCTATCCCTCTGTTAATGCAGCCTTGTTTATTGGCTAAATGGGTTGATATGTACAGTATTTTTACAGATTGTGTGGTCTTCAAGTAAACCACATGGTCGTTAAGTGAATCCAGCATATTCAATGGGCGTTTTCTGTTTTCTTTTGGAAAATGGCAAAATAGTCTTAGTTTTTTTTGGGGGGGGTTTTGAGGTCTGTTGTAACTTTGAATGATTGTTAAACAACAGGTCATAATTTAAGAACTATCTATATCCCATCCTTGGGAACTAATCATTGCTAGAATATAAGTTCTTTTCTCCAGTGACAAAAATTGGTGGTTTCAGGATTTTGTATAAGTGACATTTAGGAAAACCTACTACATTACGTCCAATAATAGTTAATTACTGGAAAAAAAATAGAAAATTTATATTTAATTATTTCAAATGGCTGCAAACAATTAACACTAGAGGGCAGCAAAGCAAACATTATTTCTTCAGTGTTTTGTAGGAAATAGCTGAAGAGAAGGATAGAAAAACTTCAATGTTCTTGACTTTGGCTGCTGAAGACTTGAAACAGACATCTGCATAAACACAATGGTAATGTTTATATAGAGTGACTTTAAAAAAAATTAATTGATTTAATTTTGAAAAGGTCTTGGGAAGTTGTCTTTAGAGATTTTGAGTTCCCCTCTGAAATTTTCAGATGTTTTGAGAGGAATTTAATAACATTGGTTTGTATCATTACATATATATTGTCCCAGAATCCAGGAGCAAGCACCTAATCTAGCAATAAGAAAGATCTGGAATTAAAGAAGCTGTCCATTCTTAATACTCTTGCAAATATGTTAAATAATTCAAGAAGCAATTTCCTAAATCTTACTTGTGGGGTGGGCTACAAGAGTTAGCGTTTCCCTCTTCCTTCCCTTGCCTTTTAGACTTCTTGGGATCTTCTACAGGCTGAGATCATCTGTTATAACCACCTTTTACCTACAAATATGTAGCCACTCACTCTTCAGGATTTCTAACATATATGCAACAGCTTAATCATAATGAGGCAATAAGTGTGCCACCACATACCTCAAAAGAACCAACATCTACTTGGTTCACTATACCATAGATCAAAATAAACAATATACCCCAATCTCCCCAAATGTATTAGAGCTAAAGCTCCACATAATTGGCTGAAGCAGGTACTGTTTTTCTGCTTAAATGTAAGGAATAAGAATAACAGAACACGGTCCCACAAGCCTTAAATGTGAAACTGAGTAGCACCTGTGTATCATTATTGTTTCATGAATATTCTCAGTATTTTTTTATTCATAGGGAGACAACACCAGTACCAGTGATTGTAACTCACCATTCCTATCTAGATGGACCCTTTTATTTCCCATGTAGCATGACAGGGGCCTGGTAGGCATTACTCATGTAATGTGACACGCAGAAGTCCTTACAATAGGAATATGGTGGGCTGGAGCAAAGGTTACCTATTTTTCTATGCCTCCCAGGCTGACATATAACAAGGTAAAAAAAATAAACACCATATGCATCAATATATCCATGTGTTCTACCTGGTTCAATCCATACCTCCTTCACTTAACCATGCATCTGCAACAGAGGTATAGCCTGCAACTATCCTTAACTGTAAGTGCTATTCACATGTTTCATATGGGAACAGCGTTAGCATTGAGTGAGAGAGAACACAGTGAACATTTATAGAATCCGAGAATGTGTTTCTTATTCACAGTCTTGAGGAAAATTCTTTGCTTTATTCTGTGTGATCTGTCATGCTTGCCAACTTTTATCTTTGTTGCAATTTCTCTATTTGATTGTTGTGAGCTACCCAGAGTTGTTGGGGGTAAGGGAATATACACGCTTAATAAATTATTGTTACAAATTGTTATTTACTTGGAGGAATAAAGATTGGTAGTAGCATGAGTAGTGCTACCAGAGATAAACATAGACTTCCCAAAATAATGACAACTGCATTTTAAAATGTGCACCTTTAATGTCACATGCCATTTGGTCACATGCCATTTGGCTGAGGACTGTCCCAAACCTTTCTCAGCACTTGATATCAAATCCTGATTATACTTTTAATTATCTTTTTTTCCTACTGCAACACTCTAAGATAACTCTTTCTTGGTCTTTTGCCCTTTATTCAAACTCTAGTTAAATCTAGCATCACTCTGCAGCTCTGTAGGATATTAATCTTATGAGGTTAGGTTCCATTGCTGAACTGCTTCAGAGCACTGTTCCTATTCTCAGGAAACTTAGCCCAGCCCAAGACCAAAAGAGGAAGACCACTTGAGAACAGGTGGAGCTTCTATTGCACCATTGTGGGTGCCATCTCGTATCTTTTTGCCATACCCTGAAGATACCTCTGATTTGCCCACAGATTCCCCAAATCTGGAACTATTTTAACTTCTGCCGCAAACCTGGTATGTTTGTTCATGGCTCTTTTAGAACTGTTTTCATTTCAGCTGACAAGGGACCCAACCTCACAGTCTAGATCAGACATGTCAACCACATGGCCTGCAGGCCACATCTGGCATGCCATGTGATTGTGTCTGGCCGCGGAACTGCTCTGGAAACAGCAAAGGACTGGCCCACAGCACCTTGGCCTGGCCCAGCCTGATCTGACACTGATCTACAACCTGTTTGCATCCATCAAAGCCAGATCACGCTCAGCCTTAGATCCATGGGGCAGCAGTGGAATCAGTGACGGGTGCCCCCAGCCCGACCCCTGGGTGTGTGTGCAGGGGGTGGCTGTCTTGCCCTGCAGGCTGACTTCACCCAGGACAGTGATGCTCACAGAGATGGCAAGGCAGGCCCAGGTGGTGGGGCAGAGGCAGGAGGGCAGCCCCTCACTGGTTCCAGGGCTGCCCTGTAGATTCAAGGCTGAGCATGTTCTGGCTTTGATGGACGCAACCAGGTTGTAGATCAGTACCACCCCCCTCCCACCAGCACCTCCATGGCCCGCTTGCTGACTTTGCCTCTAAGCCATGAGGCTTCCCTTTCACCCCCACCCCCACCCCCATGGGATAGCAATGGCTGGTGGCAGCATGGGCACCAGCAGTGCTGGCAATCTGCCCCCTCCCATTGTTCCTTCCTGAGAGCAGAGGAAAGAAAGAGATGGGAATGAGAAGCAGGGGAGCAAGGAGGGGAGCAAGGAAGGAATCAAGGAAGGAGATGGAAATGAGAAGGAGGGGGACAGTGAAGGAAGGAAGGAAGGAAGGAAGGAAGGAAGGAAGGAAGGAAGGAAGGAAGGAAGGAAGGAAGGAAGGAAGGAAGGAGAGGCAACTTGGTTGAAGATGCCCCAGTTCACACAGTTCTGCTTCAGTCCTGGATCCATTGAGACTTGGGCTCAAAGGAGAAAGTAATTTTGTGTCCTGTTTTATCAGACAGGACTTTGTTGGCAATCCAAACTAACATTAGTATTATTTAATTGTGAACTCTTAGGAAAGTATCCCCTCCTTGTGTGTTGCAAACAGCCACTTCCAGTGGGGAAAACAGGACAAAGCAGAGTGAGGGGAAATATTTTCCTTTGTTATATTTTCAGTCTGAATTAGACCATGGCAAGGTCCCTACAGGAGAGCCCTTTTAAGGATTATGTATTAATAGAAAAGCAACTAACTTACCTCTATTCATAAATGCTAAATCTGTTGCACATAACAAACATCAACTATCACAGCCACCATTGTGTACTGTTGTCTGTGGACGCCTCCACTAAATGCAAGCAAGGGATAAATTGAGCCTGGTTTGTTCTCAATCTTTTAAGTGGCCACAGACTACTAGCAAAAGTGGCATTTGATCACAAGGCAAGGAGGCATCGAGAAATGTTTCCCCTTTTGCATTTGAACATCCAAGAAGGGATAGGAAAGGAGAAAGCGAAAAAGGAAAGATAAACAAAAAGAAGGAAAGAAGGGAAGAAAGAAGGAAAGGAGAATGAAGAGTGAAGGAAAAAGTGGAAAAGGGGGGAAGGAAGGAAGGAGGGAGGGAGGGAGATTATAATGAGAGGGAAGGTCTGAAGGAAGTCCTGTCTTAGCACTTGGCCATGAGCAGCCCTGCTGCCCTTTCGCCATCTCCTTGTCCCTTCTCCTGGTGGTTTCCCATCCTATTACTGAAGATGCTTTGGTTACAAAGCCAGGTCTCCTTGCAGGGAGAGGGAGTGGGCCTTCCTCTGACCCACACATTTTTCCCTCCTGCACACACCATGAGCAACTTGGCCAAGGAGAACGAGCCAATCAGCAGCAGCCTTGAGGAGGAGGTAAGCGCAGCCGAGCGCCCCCTTGGGAAAGACTGGACAGGGTGCTTGCCCTCCACTGCCCAGGGCTCCGGTCAGGCCTGTATCACTGGGGTTCCTCTGCATGGCCTGAGAGGGACAGCAAGGCTCCTCTGTTGGACAAGGGCATGGTGCTCACCCTGGTCTCACTTTCCTCAGCTGGAGACAATGGATCCTCCTAGCTCCGCCCAGGCCACCCCCGACACGAGTGATGTTGAGCTGGCCATGCCCATTCCCTGAGAATGATATAGCCAATATTATCTCCTAAAATAAACAATATAGTCTTCTAACATTCAATTATTCTAAAAATAATAAATCTGGTGACTTCAACATCTCGCTGATTTTTTCTGCAGATCTTTCTTTTTACCCAGTCTTAAAATAACACAAGAAGAAACCAATATTATACTGTATGTGTCAGGACATTCATTTAATTTTAATTAAGTGTATGAAGAACTGCAAGCTTGGCTTCTCTACATATCTGCTGACCAAGCTGTTTCACCATCATTTTTAAAACTTTTTGTTTTTGCACATTATGTAGATTTCTACAGTAAATACGTACATTGGAGCTTTTGAATGGGAGATGGAAGAAGGAAGTCATTCTAATATTGAACTCCTCACTGAAAATTGAATATATTAAAAAATGCAACATTTTGAAGTTACATTTAGGAGATGAATATAGGAGCAGATAGCAGATAGCAAAAATATTTATAATAACCTTTTCAAGATATTTTGCCAATTTGCAAATTAAGTATCTGCCTGCAGGAATCCACCCTTGGCAGGTCTCACTTTTGAACTTATGATGAAGCATTCTTCAATGGAGCCACTGATTATGCAATACTTGTTAATAAAATCTTTATATTGTTTTCATCAATGACTGTTCTCGGTGATATCATCAGCTCACCTAATTTGATTGGCTGCATTGCATTATCATGCTCTTGGCTATGCATTCCCTGATTGGCTGGATGTGCCCTTTTGACTCAAAAAAGGGAGGCAGAAATCATGCCAAAGCATCTGGAAATGATGAAATAATAGCAACGAAGGGAACTGGAGTGGGGGGATGGGGAGAAAAAAACTCCTTATAATCGGGGTATTTTTGGAACATATTACTGACTTCATAACCCCAAATCATTCTTGTCTGCCAGAAAAATCAGATCAGCAGAATCTTTTGAAAAACTGCTGCTAATCATTATAACTAAGCTCATATTCAAAGATTTTGAGAGAAAGTTACTTTTTCCTCTCTCCTCATAATCTTCACCTGTTTCATCTATCTGAACATTTGATATATTTCCCTCCCTTCTCTTATCTTGTGTCTCCCTGTTCCTCCCCCCAATGCAGATAGAAGAAGCCCCTAACAAAAAGGAAAGAAAAACCAAGAACAGTAAAATGAAAGGCATCTTTGAAACAGCATTAGAAGAGAGAGGAGCTGTTTTATACCTCCACCCTCTTTTCCTCACTCAAATCATAACAAATCAGTTACCAAATAATTAGTGTAATACTAATTTTCAGGATGTTAAATAATGCTAAACAGTTGACTTTTTAATTATTTTTAATAGTTGGCATTATTTACAGAATCCTGATGAAAATTAAAATTCACAGACTTAATTAGCATGAAAAAGGCAGTATCCACATGGTTTGCCAAGGATTTATTTCTCTTACATTTGCAAAGAGATGACTGAAAGAAAAAATAAATTTATAAATATTATGTTATTGATCATTTAAAGACAAAATTTCTGGAATCATTTTATGAATAAATTCAGTCTATTTTTCTATATAGAAATTTAAGACATATATCATCAGAAGATAGATCTGGCCTGCAAGCAAGCTAAAGTCTCTCCATCCTAGTGTTTCATAGCAGTAGTGTTTAGAAATAATGCCAAATGAGTTCAGGAAGACTTATTCGATTTAGGAAAGTGGTGCTATTAGTAGAGCAAAGTGGTTTTTCCCCCTCTAAAACAATGTTTCTCAACCTTGGCCATCTTAAGATGTGTGGACTTCAACTTCCAGAATTCTTTGCTGGGTGGGGAATTCTGGGAATTGAAGTCCATGCATCTTAAAATGGCCAAGGTTGAGAAACACTGCTCTAGAATAAAAAGAGGGAAAATCTGTAGAACTCCAGATGTCGTTGAACTAGATCTTCCAGCTTTTCTTCCCATTAGCTAAGTTCACTATGTTGTTTAGCAACATCTGGAAAATGTCAGGGTCCTTATCCTGTTCTGTTGCCTCTTTAGTGCTCCAAATGTTTATTTGTAGTCATTTGTTTCTTTATGAAGCTCCATGTACGAGCAACTAACAAAAAGAAACAAGAAACAGGATGTTCAACATTTTCTCTTAATTCAAGGATTGACACCCTGCTGTCCATTGGCTGTAGTGTATCACTCAGAATATCCTGATTACACAGCTAGTATTTGGTAGCAAAAGTGTTACTTCTCAGTGATGATGGGGGTTTTTTTGCTCCAAAGTGCAAGAAATAGGTGTTTCTATACTATTTTACACTTTAAAAATTCATAAATCACAAAAAATGAGGAAATATGTTTTACCCGAACTGCTGCTAAAGTCAGCATGTTATTGTATATGTCCTGCGAAGCTGTGGCTTCCTCTTTAATAGGAAAAATAGATATAATTTGTATTTTATAACACCTTTTGAGCTAAAGTGATATCAATTTGCTCTATATATTAAGAATTGTATTTACAATAAATAAATAAAATATTGCTCATCTCCAAACTCCAGTTGTAAAAAGAAAAATGCTTTAATTATACTCATCTGGAATTGTATTTGTATTTTTTTTTGTATCATTTGGAAATTAGTTTATTCACAAGATCTTGTACAATTCCTCTCTCTCTCTCTCTCTCTCTCTCTCTCTCTCTCTCTCTCTCTCTCTCTCTCTCTCTCTCTCTCTCAATCTCTCCATTTCTCATGCACCCTCTTTCCCTTCCTTCCGCCCTCAGTTATGGACTTCGTAACCAATGTAATGAGTTCACTTTTATATGTCTTCTAACTGAGGAAACATGATGCAAATTGTGAGTGCATATTATATTCTTAAAATGATTCTAAATATGATAGTATCCAATGGCCATCAGTTCAAGTTATCATCTACATACCACATATCCTGGAAATGTTTCAGCAAAGGGAAAAGGAGATTACAAAACTCATTTATGAAAGTCTTCTCTTCTGATGAATGCCTAGAACTTCTAATAAGATAACCTTAATTGTAATACATTTTTTCACACTGAAATTTAGCACTACTGAAAATTAGTAGCCTCTGAGAAGGCCAACTCACACCTTAATATGTGTACATGGCAAAGTTCATTTGGTTTAAACAATTAAACTGCATAGATTTCAAAATGTTTTAAAATTGACTATGTCAACGGCATTCAAGGAAAACCAGTTGAAGTTGTTTTACAGATGGCATCTTCCACCAGCAAAGCTTGCCAAGATGTTCCAGAACAATTCGCCAACATGTTGGAAATGTAAAAAAGTACATGGAACATATTATCATTTATGGTGGACATGCCCAGTTGCGAAAAAATACTGGACTACAATAAGAAGATGGATCGAAGAAATAATAGCCAATCTGTAGACTGGAAACCAGAGATCTTTTTACTGGGTATTTTAAATAGAAAATATAGTAAAGAAATACGGTACTTAATTTTACATATAACAACGGCAGCAAGAATAGCATACGCACAGTTCTGGAAAAATGAGAATATACCATTAGAGGAAGAAGCAATAAGAAAAATCCTGGACTGTGCTGAGATGGACAAATTAACAAAAGAGATAAAAGAAAAGGAAGACACAGAGTACTAGCTAACATGGAACAAGTGGTATGACTGGTTGGAGACTAGAAATAATAGAGGAGAATAAATGTGGAAAGGTCAAAAGTGGAAAATGTGTGTATAATGATGTATAGTGGTGATAATATGTATTATTCTTGGTATGAAGTATGGTATGGAGGAGGAAAGATGCAAATAAGAAACAACGGAGCAACAAGAACAAATATTCTAGGGAAGAATAAGGGGGGGGAAATGTAAATAATAGAAGATTACCATTGCAAAATCGCTGTTAAAAAAGGGGAGGAGTATATACTGTGTGTGTATGTGTTTTATGTTTTGTTTTGTTTTGTTTTGTTGGTTTACAAAATAAAAAAAATAATAAAAAATAAAAAAAAGATTTCAAAATGTTTAAGAGTTCTCCTGGGTGACCAGAACTGGGTCTATGGTGCAGATACTGTAAGATATTCTTCTACACTAAAACCTCAACAAAGCTGATCAGTCTCAACAATAGGAGGCTTTCCTTTTGAGGTGATAACACGTTTATGAGGAGGAATTACCTCAGGAAAAGATTTCTCAGATTTCTCTGAAATTAATGTTTATTTTTTAAAAAACATAATGGATATTAATAGCTTGTGCTTGATTTTCCCCCCTTTATATCCCATATTTCCCCAGAAACTTAACACAGCTGGTCTCAATTAATCACCAGAACAACCACATTAGTAGATTACTGACCTAAAAATAACCAATGCAGATCCCTGGTTGCTTGTGAACTTGATCCCATTTCTCAATCCAGCTATCCAATCAGAATGTATAATTCTTTATCAATACTTGATCTCTTAGAAATTGTATGCTGACAGTTACATTAAAATTACTGCTTTTAGCTGATGTGAAGAGATGCAAAGTGTATATTACTATAACCGCTTATTTCTTTCAGAGATTCAAAACACTGAGAGATGTTGCAATCTAAAATAACAGTTATTTGACCCCCCCCCTTTCTGTATATGGGCATTCCTAAGTTGTTCAAAGGCTCATTACAACAGGTGTGTGAGTTGGGGGGGGGATGGCTGAACATATTTTAATTCCTTTTTTTTTTTTTTTGAACAAGTAAGACATCAGGACAAAAGCTAAAAAAAGTAAAAAAAAAGAGAAACTTGAAAGTAGGTGCAATTACAAAATCAAATGCGCAGATACAATGCATAAAAGGTGGAGAATATGAGTTGCGGCTAAAAATTGCCAAATGACACAATTGGTGAGTGAGAGCCAACATGGCTCAGAGGTTAAGGTGCTGGACTAGGAGGAAAGACAGCCAGATTTCCATCTCCTTCTAAACATGAAAGCCATTTGTGTGGCCATGGGCCAAATTCCCTCTCAGAGCCAATCAGTATCAGCCTCTGTGATAAACCAGCTGATGAGATCCTCTCATTGCATCAAGCATTGAGAGTTTCCCTGCAGAAAGAAGTGGATTTTATATCTATGCAGGACAAGCATTAAGAAAAAGTACAGCAACAGGGTTGGAAAGGAAATGGATATGTGTATTTATAATCTTATGGAGAAATGCAACATTTTAGGCATTAATATGTAACATTGGCCAAATATAAGTAAAACAACCTTTCTTTCATATCTTTTGAGTACACCCTTGTTACACTGGAATGCAAGACTAAAAGAAATTGGCTTTAAACATAGTTGGCTTGTCAAAAGTTGTCCATTACTCTAGATTTTCAGCTTTGTGTCTCAAACATTGCTCTTATTTGATTTATTTTGATTACAGTTATGTCTGCTTAATGTTTCATTCATGAAATATTAGGAAACATGCACTGAAAACAAAAATTGGACTGAAGGACTAGAGAAGTAACCCAGAAGATATGAAAGCATATTTTCTGAGTCATGTGATTACTCTTTAATATTTTACCCAGGGACACAGTGAAACATTTACCTTAGGTGTTTATTGTAAGCCCATTCTAAAATATTCATTGGCCACAATACACTTCCACATTGCAAAACTTTCTTTTGCTTTCTGGTACACTGACAGGAATTGGAGTTGCTCTGAGCATCAAGTTGTTTCACATACATGACCATTTGTCCTCATGGACATAATTATAGTCTTGCATGTACTTGAGAAATTAGTATCATGGCCCCCCTGGCAGTGATGGGATTTAGCCAGTTCGCACTAGTTCAGCATCCACACAGAGAACTGGTTGTTCATATATTTGAATCCCACCACTGCCTTCTGGACTCTACATTATATGTGACACCCTAGGAGTGGTGCATTCAATCAATCAAGTTTCAAAATGCAGTCTGGAAAAATGTACACTCCTTTTCAAATGTGCTGCATGGTAGCTGTCACAGAATGTAGTCAGTTTCTATCCTAGCATTTCTAATGCATTTATCTACTTTAAAAAGAAAGTACAAAAATAGAGGGAGAGAACAAATGCACATCTCCTGAGAGATACTTGCTGGATCAGAAACATGTTAAACAAAGTAGACACAGATGGTTCCTTAATGCATGCTGTGTCCTTTCTAATTAGGTCTGCTTACAATAAAGATATCAAGAAGAAGTCATTTTTTTCTCAAAAATGAATGTTAGAAGTTTTGATCTTCTGCCACCACCACCACCACCACCAGCAGCAGCAGCAGCAGCAGCAGCAGCAGCACTCAATTAAATTAAACACTTGCTGAATTGTAGTATTTACATTGTGTGAATGTCAGATTTTGTACATTCTCCATGATTTTCCATGACCAACACCTAGTTTTCATGCACTTGTGTTGCATAACAAGCATGAAGAGCTGTTTCAGGTATAAGCCTAAGCATCTACCTAGGCATGCCTGGCAGCAGGGTAAAAGGAAGTGACCACAAATCCTATCAAAAGGATCAAAACCGCATCCCTTTTTATGATGCACAGGGCTTTGACTATCACAATTGCAGATGCCACTGCTGTGTCTTATTTTTTAAACACTCCCCCCCACCCCTCCCGCCCTCCCATGGATTCCCTGTCCACCAGGGTCATTCTTATATTTTTAAGAACATCACTGCAAGACAAAGTTGGACCTATGCAAAGGAGCATCTGCAAAATGTTTGACAGTCCCCATTCCTGCCATAAAGAGGACTCCATACCAAATGCCAGTTATATTGGGACTCCCTTCAGCCAGGGTCCTGGCAGATGGTGCCCCTTGCCTTCCAGAAGGGCTAAAGTAGAAAGAAGAAGTAACTACAGAGAATCTGGTTTTTGCTTCAGTTCCATAAAGAATATTATTCTAGATATAGTAATAAGTGCACTTAAACAGAGGAAGGTCCATCTGTCACAATCAGATGATACAGATGAAGGCTTTCTTAAAGAAAAGAAAAGAAAACCTTTTCTTTCCTGCTCCTTTGTCTTTTGTATTGCCAGACTGTAATTGTTTTGCTCCTTAATCACAGACAGAATTTTTAAAATGGAGACACTTTATGCAGGAGAAGGAAAAGGGGGAAAAAAGAACAGGAAGAAATGATTTGGTAAAACTCTGCAAACTAAAGATAACATAAAAATTATTAACACATACCCATTTGCAATAGAGTAGCCATTCCTTTCAGTCTAGCTTTTTGGTATATGTTTCTCCATGAATGGTCAAATATGCAAGTGTCAGCATCCCATCTGTAAAACTACTCCTTCACAAAACTGCAGAATGGAAAATCATCTCTACATTAAGTTTCCACACTTCTATGTAGTTCCATTATTTTGTAATCAAGAAATTTGCTAGTTAACTAGTCACAGTTAGCTTTAACTAATCATTAAAATATAATGTTCATCCATATTATTTTTTCAGATGGTTCATCTAAATCCTTAATGTGTATATGATCCCAGATTGTAGTCAGGGGTATAAAGTTAATATTATTTTAAGTATTGATAATGAAAAATGCCCACATTAGCAGCATACTTTCTATTCATCACAGTTACATTTTCCAAGATATCTTTAATTTTCAACTCTATAAATCCTAAATATGCCTTTCATTTATTTTCCATACTTGAAATTACAGCTGTTAAACATTTGCTCCACTGAATATTTTAAAAAATACATTTTAAAAAAGCACTTTTTTCACTGGTCATCCTTACAAAGGAAAGGAAGTAAATCTAAAGTTTGGTATTGTAATGTTTATTAAAAATATTCCACTTAAGATTAAAATATCTAATTAAAATAAAATAAAATGAAATTTGAATGAAGTTCCTTTTAAGAGGTGCCTTAAAGTTTAAGTGAAATTTGTATTTTTTTAGTCCCTCATGTGTTTCTCAGATTGTGCATGAAATAGGAAATACAATATTGATTCTAATCACTTTTGTATCAACTGAAAATATCTCAAATTAAACTGTCACCACATATCAGAGGAATTAGTATTGATTGATTAAGTGTCATCAATTCAGTGTTGACTCTTAGTGATCACATAAACACAATTTCCCCAAAAACTCTGTCCCCAACCTCATCTTTCAGATATTCCACCCATTCCACAACTGAGTCCATCACTTCTGAGGTGCCTCAGAAGTCAACAATCTCACCCCTCCCATTTAACTATGTGAAACTGCTGAGTGAACCACAATCCATCAGTTTGGGGTTCAGTCTGCTGATGATACCCAACTGTATATTTTAGTTCCCAGCTCTTGAGGTGAAACTGTCTGTGTACTGACCCAGTGTCTGGAGATTATTCAGGGCTGGATGGGGAAGAACAGACTCTGGCTCAATCATGACAAGACTGAGTGACTATAACTGTTTGGTCCTCCAGGTCAAGATTGTTTTCACCCTTGATCTTGCATGAGTTTGCACTTCCTCTTTCAAAACTCATCTGCAACTTGGTGGGGGGGGGCTTCTGGATTTGCAGCAGATGATAGCTGTAGCCAGGAGGACCTTTGCACAGATTTATCTGGTGCTCCATTGCATCCTTTCTTTGGCCACCAAGCCCTTCAGACATTCATTCACACCAAGATCACCTTACTATTGGACTATTGCAATATACTCTATATGAGGCTGACCTTGAAGACCATCTAGAAGCTACAGCTCTCATTGTACCAATATGTCATGATTGTTATATGATCTGTATTGGTCACCAATCAAATGCTGTGTGCGTTCAAAATGCAGATTGTCACCTGTAAAGATCTTCATGGCACTGGGCTAGGTTATCTAAGGGACCAGCTATCTGCTGTTGTTTCTGTCTGCCCAATATATCAGGCAGAGTGGTATATTTTAGGTCCTTCAATTAAATGTCATCTTGTGGGATTGAAGAAGCATATGGCTTCTCTATTGCAGACCCTTCCCTTTGGACAGCATCCCTCCTAGCCAATATATGTATGACTCCCATTTTTCAAGGGTTCCAGAAGTCTCTTAAGACCCAGCTGTGCTCTTCTGGTTAGGCATTGTGGCATAATGGGTGCAGAAAGATGGAGCTCTGTCTTCCACATTTGATTTTGCCCCATTGGGGACTCTAAAAAGGATCAAAAGTCGCCCTGGAGAGGTGACAAAGAAGGAGAGGACCCTCATCAATCATGGAGGTATGGCGGCCCTTCAGCTGGATCCAAGGAAGCCCTCCAAACTGGTGGGGGAAAGACTGGCTACATTCGTGTGGCCAATCAGAAGCTGCTAACGCAATTTTTTAGCAATGTGGATAGAACTGGGTTAGACTTTATCCTCTTTTTATGACTTTTAATACTACTCTCCTGGAAAAAAAATGCCCAAAGCAAAGAATCCTTCCCTATGAGAGAGGGAAGGGAAGGTTTTGCCCCACTCCTTCAGGAAAAGAAAAGTGATAAATTAATTGCTTTGGGGAAAATAGAGAAAACTACAAGACCAATTTGGAATTAATACAGATATATAGCTTTGAAATTTGGGTACTAAAAGTACCTTTGAGACTTTTTTTTAGAAAAGATATTTTAAAGTCTGTAAAATAGGCTTGGTTTTGGAAAGCTGAAAGATGGTGTCAACGACATTTAGTGGCGAATCATGGCACTACAATTTATTATGCTTAAGGAAACTTGGCTTGAAGCTGGACTCAGATAAGACTCTTTGTTGTTCCTGGAAACTTTCAGTTTTGCAGACTGCAGGTTGGGAAAAGGGAAAAAAACCCCTCTTGGGCTGCTTATTTGTGCTGGAGATCCTATTGGACTATAAAGACTACATACAAAAAAAAATGCATGTTTCATACTTAGCTCAAACAATCTTCAACATTGTCTCCAAAGCTCCCAGCTTGATATACCAACAAAAAATGTTAATGAATCTCAGAAAGAAATTCTGAGATAATTCCAAGAGACAATTGTTTTATTTCATGATGAGACTAAAAATAATGCAAATGAGATAAAAGAACAATTTTCTAATCTAAACTTACAAATTCAGACAATGTCTACAAAGAAGGAACTAATAACCCAGAAAACAGAAGGAAAATTAGAAGAAATGGATCCAAAGATGGAGAACCTAAAGAAGGAATTAACAGACAGACACAGACAAATGAAAAATTAGAAGATTCAGTGATAACACTGGAAATGGAAAAGATATCTTACTTGTCAAGATCTCAGAACACATTTGAGGGTAAGGAAGAAGAGCTGATCAAAAGGATGATAAAACTGTTAGGAGAAATGCTGAATACTGACAAACAAGAAATGAAAAGAAAAACTGAAGGAGAAGGATGGAGGCTGTTTAATGAATATAAATGGGTTGAATGTTCTTCCAAAAATACTTCAATCAAATTCTCTTCCTCATTCCAAACAATATATACAAAAACAGAGGAAGAATTACTTGATGATTCAAATGCACTGACTTGGAAATACCAGAAAAATGTGATGAAGATGTCTATATTTAATTGTATATGTATTAACAGTAACAAGAATTGTATTTGCCCAATGTGGAAAAATGCATATCACCAGAGGAAGAGAGGATCAAGGAAGCACTGGATGGTTTAGTATTGGAACAAGTCTGAGAAAGTTAATATGTACCACTGAATTACCAATGGACCCAGACAACATGTTGTTTATTAAGTACTCATGATTATAAAATTAGAAATTTAATAAAATATGTATATATTAAAAAAAGACCCGGCTGTGCTGCCAGGTCTGGTGTTAGGGTGTCTGTGGAGCCTCTACCCAGTTTTCTTTTCTTTTTTTATGTTATTGTTGTCTTGTCCAAAACATTTGTTTTGTTATGTTTTTAAGTGTGGTTTAATTCAGTGGTGGGATTCAGCCATTCACACAGTTCAGCAGAAATAGCTAATTTTTTGTTGCCCAGGCCCAGAATGGATGTCCGAAAGCGGCATCCACACAGAGAACCGGTTGTTCACATATTTGAATCCCACTACTGGTTTAATTACATATTTGAGATGCCTAGATACTTTGTGAAGTTGGACTGTCTTACCAACTGTAGAAATTAAATAAAAATAAAAAATAAAAACTTTACCCAGTTGGCTACAATTGATCTTTTGGGTCTGTTATAATGAAGTTATGTGGACTGCTCCACGGGAATCTAAGCTGAAGGATGCGATGGAAAAAAATCCCTTTAGGTTAAAAGGGTTGATTATGTTTAGAGTAAGAATTAGTGTTTACTTTTTTTTTTTTACTCCTCTTAGCTATACAGCTTTGCTGCTCTTTGACTCAAAGTATTTGCAATAGCATGTGTTAGCATTCTAGCAATCTACAATCCTGTCTCCCTCTATGATCTAAAGTTGTAATCTACCCCTTCTGGAAGGTAAAAGGTTAGGAAAACCTGTCATAAATGTTAAATATCTTTTCTGCCACCAGGTTTTCAGAACATGTATTTTCATTTATTTTTGGCACTAGGTAGCATATAAATTGTATGTGAAATCATCCTGTCATGCCCATCTTTGCTTTGCAGATTATTCTCACAGTTTTGACAGAGATAAAATAACAACAACAAAAAAGAGTCCTCAGACCTTGCATGATACGTTGAAGTCATAAAATATTTTGCACAGGGTAGTAACTGTGATTTCAAAATAACTTTTCTTTTGAATAATATTTTCCAAAACACAAGCCTGTTTTAAAACAATGTAAACTGTTACATTCAGTGCAAGGATAGTGTTCCTTTGCATAATTTCACTTTCCTGAGAAAATCTTTATTTGAAAATGAGCGTTCTAGGCAATTCAACATATTAATTTTGATTTCATTGCTTTTGTATATATGTACTTTTCTATATGGGTGTTTTCATGAAAAGACATTATATGCATTAACGTGAAAATTATATCTATCTATCTATCTATCTATCTATCTATCTATCATAAATTTCTCCCTTTCTCTGAATTTTGTCAGATATTAGGAACATTGGGGAAAAGATCAAAGAACTTGATGTTGCCCATTTAGAGAATGTACCAGGGCAGAAGTCATAGCAGGAACATAGTCTCCCCATCACAGTTTTCCCCACTATGATGGATTTAATAGTCTTCTCCACTATGAAGGATATTTAATTTATATTGCATTAAAATTGCTCTGTAGCTTCTGCAAAGTGTTTGTGAATCTCTATACCTCTTTTAAGGATATATATAAGCAGATATGCTAAACGTACAATCAATATTGTCTTAAAATAAAGAATATTTATTTATAATCCAGTGATGCTTTGTTTAATTTTTGATAGAAGAAAAACAAGAAGTTTTTGCAGGATAGTATTCAGCTAAAAGGGCAGCCTCTGAGATTCTACAGCTATTGCATTCCTTATATGAAATTTGAAACATCCATATGTTATACACATTTACTAATGTCTATTTTCATGACACCCCACAAAATATTTCAAGATTTTACAGAATGGTTTAGAAAAACATTTCACTTTATTTGTAATTGAGGTAAAGAAAATAAAATGGTTAAGATACAACTGTTCCAAAGTTGCTTTTATTTCCCAAAAAGCAATTGGACTTTCTTGGGGTTCCCCCCCCTTTGAAAATGCTTTGTTTCTCATCCAAGAAGCTTCTTCAGTTATTCAGAGAACTGAATCAGACCAAAAATCCATCTAGTTCAGTAATGAACTATGTCACTCTTCCCCAACTTAGTATCCTTCATCATAAACAACCCTGGAAATTTTCATTCCAAAATATCTAGATAATTCACTGGCAGAAAGTCATTTTAAATCAAGTGAAGGTGTGTGTAGTAAAGATCATCCTTACACTAAAAAGTTTAACTAGTGCAGAAAAGGAGTGAACTTAGGGCACAATTCAATTGTGAAATGCTAACCACTAGTGATTAATTTTGTAAGTGTAGATACCTCCAATATCATTCACATCAAATGAGAATTTTTTGTTTGAAAATGCAAAGCTCAATTCCTATAAATATTTACTATAAATCTTAGCATCTGAACATTGCACACAAATACATTTCACTCTTTCTTCTTCACTCCCTGTGGCAACTTATCTTTCCTTCTTTGTTTTGATGTGTGTGTATTACCTCTCTGTCTGGTTTGAATGCCCGCTTCAAGCCTATTATTTAAAACTGCTCCTGGCAGCATGTATTGAAAGCAGTAGGCACCAAATTGAATTTGAATAGTTCTTGCTCAGGTATCACTGAGGGTTTTTGAGAAGTGTCATCGCTTGGTGCTTCAGATTTTATTTTTGTAGTTGGATTTGTCAATCGGAAACACTCCCGGCTGTTAATTTTCCTGCTATGATGCCCCAGCATTTTATGGTTTCACTTGCTCTCTTATTAAAGAAGTTGGAGTTCTTTTTATTAACTTATAAAACTGAAATAGTTGGACTAAACTGGTAAAGAGAATTGGAAAATTGGAAAATTAGTAACCTGAACTCTGCAACTGAAACAGCAGAAAAAATTGTGGCTGTGACACTGCAAAGACAGTTCCAAATTTGATCTTTCTTTCTTTCTTTCTTTCTTTCTTTCTTTCTTTCTTTCTTTCTTTCTTTCTTTCTTTCTTTCTTTCTTTCTTTCTTTCTTTCTTATTTTCTACAAGATGCTATAGGATTCCATTCCATTTTGATTAGATTAAAATCACACATGAAATTAACCTAAAGCAAATTTAAGACTATTAAGATCCACTGGTTCAAGTATGCCTCCTTCGTTTAAACTTAAATCTTTTGAAATCTAGAATAGTCTTCTGAAATTTTTACCCTTCCACTTCTCTGTCTTCTTCCAATCCCTCATCAAAGGAAATTAGATACTCAAAATCTTTTACAGGGCAATATTTCAATGACGGGCAAAAAGAGAAGAATCCATAAAAGAAGAAATTCTATGATCGGCTTTTATCAGTTGTAGGAGAAATACCAACAGTATATTCAGAAATATCTCTTCCTCTTCTTGGTTTTAAAATAGGATCAATAATATTCTGCCAAAAACTCTTGTATAACTTCAAATGCAAAAATTATAATAAATTATAATCCACAGCTCAAGGACAATACCATTAAAGGGACAACATTTTTGATTGATGGGAATCTTCTGAAGTACAACAGTGGTGACAGACACATTTTTAAGTATAGATGTAAAAGCAAGGTCTTTATGTAATCAATTTATTTTATTTCTTAAACGTTTTGTCCAATGTCAAATTCTTAAGTTACATGTATGCATTGTTATATTGGTCTTTTGACCCTATATGAATGTGTTGTTGTGAACAGTAGCAGTTTCTTCACTGAGAAAATACCTGGAGAACAAGGAAACTTTTGTTTTAGTGGTTCCAACATGTGCTTTGGTTCACCTTTAGCACACTTCTGAATGTCTCTTTTTCGAACTTTTTATCAGTGAGATTCTGCAAGCCAAACAACCATCCTGTCCAGGGAAGAGATTTTGTAGTGGTTCCCCTCCACTCTCAGAGGATACAATCTGCCATATTTTATGACTTTTGAAGATCGTAAATTTTCATTATCTACCCATTGTTACGGTCCTTCTCTCTCTCTCCTTTTCTCAGCTATTTTTGCGTCTGCCTTCCTCTCCGTTCTTTTCTTTTCTATACTTCCTATTACTACATTGCAACTGGTGTGCATTAGAAGTCTGTGAGTTGTCATTTTGCTTATGCTTCATCATATGGTAGCCTAGCAAATATACTAAAAAACTAAAACCTTACACATGTTGCCAATTCTATGTAATAAATAAAAGGTTAGTCCAGGGGTAGGCAACCTTGGCTCTTTTATGACTCAGGGACTTCAACTCCCAGTATTCCTGAGCCTAGCTGGTTCAGAAATTCTGGGAGTTGAAGTCCACGAGTCATAAAAGAGCCAAGGTTGTCTACCCCTGGGTTAGTCCTAGTTTTTAGCAAAACAAAGTGGTCCATTCCCAGAGTACTTAATTCTTCACAGGAACACTCCTTTTTTCTTTTCATCAAGAATGGGCATTCTTTGACTATCCCCTGATGCTTATCCAGGGAAGAATAGAACACCACATTATTTTGCACATCAGTAGTTAATCCTTTTTGTGACTGCCTAAAATAAAAGACAGAATGATTAAATATTAAAGTGAATTCCTTCCTACTAAAATGAAGTCGTTCAAGCTTTTTTTTTAAAAAGCAAAGCTCACTTTTTAATACTTGGACATATTTTCTTTGTTCTTATAAATGCTGTGCTGAAATTTTATTCTTATTTTTTTGACAATTTCTTTGACAATTTAATGAAGATAAGTTGTTTTCTATTCTCTCACTCCCTACCCAAGACAGAACTAGATGAACTTCATGAGGGTAAAATATGAATGGATTACGTGCACCCAAACATGTGGAGGTAGTCAATGGAGGCGTGAGAGTGTCTTTTCTTTTATTATACCTCATATATATACTAATCATCTCCCATGATTTCCCATGTTTACTCTGGAATTTTAGGGAGGAACAATGTTATGTGAGAACTTCCCTCATGGGCCTTTCTTTTTAATCTCTGAAAGCCAGAAGACAACAGAGCAATAAAGAAAGGTATAACTGAAAATCAAATCAATGTTAACATCACCTTGTAAGAATAAAATAAGCTCAAAAATATTACCAAAATCTGCAAACTTGTAAAGTACCTGACACTAAATAAAGATTAAATTGCAGTAACAATTTCTAATAACAGTTCTATGACCCCCAATGAAGATATCAGTACAGAATAAATATTGGAAAACCATTCTCAGAAACCTGAGAGACCGTATAGGCAATGTATGTGCAATGCCTGCACTGAATGTGTGGCTATTAAAAGGAGAGAGATGGTGGGTTGAAGAAACAGAAAGCTGTTCATAGAAAGTTCATAGAATATCAGAGTTGGAAGAGGCCTTGGAGGTCATCTAGTCCAATCCCCTGTTTGAACAGGGGAGACCCTATACCATTTAGACCATTGAGCAGGGGACCCTATAGCATTCCAGACAAGTGGCTGTCTAGTCTCTTTTTGAAAGCCTCAGTGATGAGGTACCCACAGCTTCTGAAGGCAAGCCATTCCACTGATTGATTGTTCTTACCATTAGGAAATTTCTCCTTAAATCTAGATTGCTTCCCTCTCTGATTAGTTTCCATCCATTGTTCTATGGTCCTGTTGTCTTTTCTCCATGTAGGAATCAAACCTACAGTCCATTTATGAGACTCATTCACAAATAGACATCCTTTGGAATGTAGCAGTAGCCCAGCTGACATTTGTCATTTGTCATTTGTCATCTGTCATTTGTCCCATGAATGCTTAAGCTTACATCAAAAGTTAATATCTTTATATGAGAAGTCATTCCTACAAAAATGTGTAAGCCCAAATCATTTTCCGTTCCAGACAATTGGACTGCTGGCTCCATTTATCCATTCTTTTTATTGTTTTACCATCTTTTCCTTGTTCTATAATACCAAAGTTATTTGGATTACAAATTGCATAAAAACCACAACATGTTAACAACATTAAGCTTTGCTTACTGGAGCCTTTTATTGTGCAAAGCCATATATAGTAAGACTCCTTTTTTAAAAAAAAACTAATCTTTTTATTGCCCATTTTGATATTTTAAAAAGCATTCAGCATAGATAGTTTCCAATACACACATAACATGGAGAAACAAAATCTGCTGTTCACTGATAAAAAATGAAGCATTTTTAAAAGTTTTAACCAAGTGAAGTGGAAAATGCTTTAAAACACCTTTTATTTTTTCATATGAGGATATTATGTGTAACTTCAGCCCCTTATAACAATGTATCATCTGTTTGGTGTTGAGATAGTTGTTAAGAAATCAGTTTTCTAATACTGCAAAGTGGAATATGAATGAATTTTCAAAAGAAACCTATGATTTCAAAGAGCAGTAAAAGGACAATCAATCACTGGTTATTTCATGTGAAAAATAAAAGTCCACTTAAAATTCAGTCTGTGGGATTTTGTACTGGAATTTCAACTTAGGGGGAGAAAGAACAGATCTGCTGATCAAATGCTTGCCATTATATCCTGATTTGGAAAAAGAAGCCATAATGATTATGGAATTCTACATTTGTAAGAGAACATATATACAGTGGAAAAAAGAACCTTGATAACATAAGAACTTATACAATAAAAAATATTGTATATTTTTGGTTTTATCTGTTGATGCTTGTTCACTGCCCAGAGTCATCTTTGGTGAAATGGACATCTATCTAGCTAGGTAGGTAGGTAGGTAGATAGATAGATAGATAGATAGATAGATAGATAGATAGATAGATAGATAGATAGATTTATAAAATTTATTATTTACAATAAATAAATAAACAAATTTGGCTCATATGTGAAATAAATCCCTATTTCTTTTATTTAAGAAGATTGTTCATTTCACTTCATTTATTTTGGCTATAAACATAAAGCAAAATAATTATTGAGATCAATAAAAGCATCACCAGCTTGGAATGGACTAAAGGACTTAAATTCTCCTTTGGAAACAATCACACTCCAACCAAGCCTGGCAAAACAAGCTACTATATATAAACAGGGAGAAAACCCCACACTCACTCTCACTGATGATGTTACCTAGTTGGGTAATGAAATGTTTGCAAGCAAATAACCAAGTTCAGAGAGCACCAAGGACTCCACAGTTCAACCCTAAACTACATATATTCTCTTTTATCAGATCAACATACAGTGCTATACAATTTTATTCTGCTTTCTCAGACAATCCAAGTGAATTAAAAACAGATATTTGGAACAGAGCCGGTAACACTTAAAATGTTATCATTTGGGAATGATTCTCAGAAAGTATCCCACAACCCAAACTCAAAAGAACTGACCAAAGATTTCTGAGAAACCTTAATCAGAGGAAGAAAACGTGTGGTTGTGGCAGCCAGGACTCAGAATCCTAATTTAGAAAAGAATGAAATTCTAGCCAGCAAACATTTCTTTCCAGATCAGGAGGCAGGATTTAAGGTGATGGTTCGTGGGTAATAAAGACAGGAAGAACCAGCCTGGAAGTGTTTTCTTATTATTAGTCTGCTTTGAACAAAAGACACAGCAGCAGTCAAAAAAACTAATACAATCCAGGGTTGTATAAACAGAGGCATAGAATCAAGATCATGCAAAGTATCAGTACCGCTTTATAAAACTCTAGTAAGACCACACCTGGAATACTGCAACCAATTTTGGTCACCATACTACAAAAAAGATGTTGAGACCTTGGAAAAAGTACAGAGAAGAGCAACTAAGATGATCCAAGGCCTGGAGACAATATATGAAGAACCGCTGCAGGACTTGGGTTTGGCTAGTTTAAAGAAAAGAAGAAATAGGGGTGACATAATAGCAGTATTCCAGTATTTGATAGGCTGCCACAAAGAAGAGGTCAAATTATTCTCCAAAGCACCAGAGGGCAGGACAAGAAACAATGGTTGGAAACTGATGAAGGAGAGAAGCAACCTGGAATTAAAGAGAAAGTTCCTAACAGTGAGGACAATTAACCAGTGAAACAGCTTGCCTTCAGAAATCATGGGTGCTCCGTCACTGGAAGTTTTTAAGAAGAGACTGGATAGTCACTTGTCTGAGATGGTATAGGTTCTCCTGCTTGAGCAGGAGGCTGGACCAGAAGACCTCTAAGGTACCTTCCAGCTCTATTC
Organism: Crotalus tigris; assembly: GCF_016545835.1. Classification (NCBI taxonomy): domain Eukaryota; kingdom Metazoa; phylum Chordata; class Lepidosauria; order Squamata; family Viperidae; genus Crotalus; species Crotalus tigris. The sequence continues at coordinate 108,622 of NW_024097205.1, forward strand.
TATTCTATTCTATTCTATTCTATTCTATTCTATTCTATTCTATTCTATTCTATTCTATTCTATTCTATTCCTCAGCAGAATTATTTATTCTGCTGAGGAAACTGGAAGACCACTGTTTTAAAGTTACCAGTTAAGAAACACCTATTTAGTTTCTTCTATTCATAGCCATGATTATTTTAGTATCCAGAGCATAATTAAAAGAGTTGCCACTTTCAACATGCAGATGATGCTGATTTGTCCTTTAAACAATAGCTCCTGAATGCCATAACTGGTTACTTTGTCTCTTGCATGGGAAGAAATGAAATCAGTCTATTTCCCTGAACTACAGCTACTTAAAACGTACGGGCAGGAAATTCCTTGGTGCAGCAGAATAGTCAGCTTGTCTGTCCTAGTTCATTGTTATCTCTCAGTCTTGCTCCGAATTTGCCATAAGAAAAGAATAAAGCAGGGGATCTGGATAAGGAAACTATGTACATTGATGTCTTAGAAAACTCGCTACATGCAAATAGAAATTATACTTGTCCATGAACTTTTTACTGAGGAAGAGAAGACTGACACAAAACCTCAAAATCTGGGGTGAAAAAGAAAGAGAAAAAAAGGATTCTGGTGTCATAAAACAAAGCCATTATATTTGATTACATGTATTTTACAATTTTGGATTAAGTCATAGTGAAGGTTTCAGTTCAAAGAATTCTAAAGTTGTATGCCGTTGCTGATCCAGAAAACTTATTGGGGTTGAGAGGGATTGATTATGTGCCATCAAGCCATTGTCGACTCTTAGCAATCACATAGATAGATTTTTTCCCTGATGATCTGTCTCTAACTAGTCCTTCAACTTTTTCCACAGTACCCCATCACCACTGTAATGAATCCATCCTTCTTCTCCTTCTCCTTCTTATGTTATTATATTAGCAAGCATATTGAGGTGCCTTTTACAATTGTTTAGAAACCAAGAGTTGGAGTCAAATAATCTCAGACATAACCCTAACACTAACACTGTTCTGCAATTCCAAATGAATGGATGCTATAATAGCTAATTTGACTATTGACCATGCTGGCTAGGATTGACCATAAAGTGCAGTTCTGAACAATTGGAAAACCTCACATGGAAAAAAGTATATTTAGTGACTCAACAGAGATCTACAACTGTATTCCTCATTAAATTTCACAGTTAAACCTGTGGGTCACCTTGTTCTTGCCCAGTTGTATCAGAGATAAGCCATCCACAGTTAGGTAGCCTACAATAAATGGACATATGCCTCATTTGACACTTTAAAATAGAATATGAATGAAGTTAAATAAGAAAAAAGGATATCTAATCAGCATTCTTCTCCATAGTGGCTATTCACATACATCAGATGAGCATGTTGAACATAACTATCCTTTAACAACTTGAACTTAAATTATACTCCAAGAATTGTTTTTCTGAACTTAGAGGTCAAATGTTTGAATAATCTCTTCTGCAGCCTTGAACTTTGCCTCAATCTATGTTTGTCTTTTTTTGCATGTCTAAATGGATACAAGACATCTGAAATTCAGGGCTGAAATCCAAAACAATTTCAGTTGGGAAATTAATATCACAGTCCCCAATAAATCTTCATTTCTTTGAATATAATTAGTATCCAAATTCTTTGTTGACAGATTATAAAGGTATTACATATATTTCAAATTACGGCTGGATTGTAGAGGATTAAAGGTGTTGCCAAAGACATTGAAGTGATTCTTTCAACCTGTTCTATAGAGGGGCACGTGCAATTCAAAGACCTCTAGACTCCTTCTTTATATAATATAAACACAAAGTACCATACACCCACTGAGAATATACTATAGCTCGGAGTTACTTAAGCAAGGAATCCAAGCAAGCTGTTCCCCAGAGCAAACCTAAAATGAAAATGGGTTCATTTAACATGTAGGTTTAAACTTTTCAGTGTGAGCTTCTTCCTTAGGAATTCCCTTCCTTTCTCTTAACAAAAAATAAATAAATACAATTTCGGCACATGAGGATTGTCCTATGTGCAGAAATTATATTAGAACTGCAGCTTTGTAGTCCGTGAACTCTTAATGATAATGGAAGTTCAGTCTGTAACTCATATTTTGTTCATGTAAAACCATGCCTGATAAACAACCCCAAATGGGAAAGCAGGATTATTATATCCATATAGCAGAACCTGGATGAGGAGCCTTAATGACAATAGCTTATTTTCACTCTATTCCAGTCCAGTTGATGATAAAGACAAAATGTGACCTATTGTCTTTCTGGCTTATAAATTGCATGGAAATATGTTTGTGGGGATTCAGCTAAATAGCTGCATATTACAGCAGAAGTGTACATTTTAAGACTCCCTTCCCCTTCCAGGTGTTTCTGAATAATTATTATGTATGTCATGGAAGGGTAAAATTGTGAAACGTGCCTGGGGAGTAATCATAATAACTAAATTGAGATTTAGCCCTTCTCTTCTCCTTTTGGGAATGAGCCCCCCCTCCGTCCATCATGTATCATCTGAAAAGGTTGTGCAACTTTGCTAAAGAGATGCACATTCAATTTTTATGAGAGTTCTTTAGTTGCAAGAGCTATGAAAACGTCGCTTCTATGCTCAATTGAATCCACACAACCTTATTCTCTCATCCCATGACTCCAAAAATGTGATTCTTATTCAAGGAAGTGAAGCTATTTTTCTAAAATATAAATCTTTGTATATATTTGTATAACCATCCTTGATTTAATTAGAGAGAATCCAGATTAATTTTATTTCTACAAAAGCCAACTACCCCCTTTTGATAGTATGTGTAAGAGAAGTATAATTCTGATAAGCTTTTAATAGGGAGAGATAGGGTGTTAATGTGACCGTCTTTGTAGAAAAAAAGACTGGTAAAAGTATTTGTTAATCAGACCATAAATACTGTTTTTCAGGACACTAATCACAAGATTAATAGCTCTGCTTTGGCATCCAAATGGTTTCTCAAAATTCTTGGGTTTACAAACACTTTGTAAATCATTTCTTTTTCCCTGACAGCAGATGGGAAAACATTTACCAAGGTTTACTTTAATAAATTACAATAGAATCTTGGCAATTTTTCTTCATATTAAATGCATTTAAAATATCATGCAGTGTTTTGCAAGAATTCTGTTTTGTTCTTTGTAGTAATAGTAATTTGGTCAAGGACTGAAAGAGAGAATAAGTATTATTCCTTTACTTTATTTTGGGCCCTTTCCTCCTATCAGTGTAGTTAACAATTAAACTGACTCATACTTCAGTACTGCTGGGAATAATTTTCTGATTTATCTCCAGGAAAACTGATGTAAAGTTAATAAGCTCACCAGGGTTTTGTTTACATGGCTTTATCTTGTCTCTTATTGCCAAAGTAGCATGTGGACTAATGCACTACTAGTCCTCAGGATGTTGTTAGCTCCAGTTCCCAGCATCATTTCCAAAGGTCATGATGGGTAGATCTGATAAGAGATGGTGTCAAGTGCCAGGGAAATCAGAAGATCCAGGCAGTTCAAATGGGTATAAAGTTTTATTGGAAGCTTAAGCTCTCTACAAGCATCTGAACTTCAGGTAGTCCTTGACTTATAACAGTTCATTTAGTGACTTTCAAAGTTACAACGGCACTGAAAAAAGTGACTTAGGGTCATTTTTCACAGTTACAACCTTTGCAGCATCCCCACAATCATTTGATCAAAATTCAGATGCTTGTTATCTGGTTCATATTTATGATAGTCACTGTGTCCCAGGGTTATGTGATCATTGTTTGTGATCTTCTGACAAGCAAGGTCAATGGGGAAGCCAGATTCACTTAACAAATGGATTACTAATTCAACAACTTCAGTTTATACATAACTCAAGGCAGTGAACATATCTAATTCATCTTCTTCCTCCTTTTTCATCCACAACAACAACTGTGTGAGGTGGATTGAGCTGAGAGAGAGTGGCTAGCCCAGGGGTAGGCAACCTTGGCTCTTTTATAACTCGTGGACTTCAACGAGTCATAAAAGAGCCAAGGTTGCCTACCCCTGGACTAGCCCAAAGTCACCCAGCTGGCTTTCAGTGTCAAGGCAGGAGTTGAACTCATGGTATCCTGCTTAATAGACTGGTAGCCTAACCACTAGACCAAAGTGGCTCTATGTGTTCTGCAAGCACATAAATAAGCCAGGAAGTTCTTGTTTTATGCTTTCTTGAACTTCAGTAGATGGTAGAAGCAAGCTTTTTTCTTCCCTCTCCACAGATCTGTGCACAATAGTATCCTGTTTTATAATCTTGTAAGGGTTGCTCAGGACATATACATTAGGAGTCAACAACGTGCAACCTCAAGGCAGCATCAGCCTAATTTTTAAAAAACCTATTCAAGCAATCATCTCAGATACAATAAAAAAAAACAATTTTCTCTCCTACCAACACCCATTGGGCAGGAAGGAAGACTAAAACAGCGGGAAAGCATGTCATAGAGAGAGAAGCTGAAAAAAAGAAGCCGCTGATTCAAAAATATCTGTACTCCAAACCACTGTTCAATGTCAACTCCAGATGCCATAATAAATAAATGGATGCATGGATGGAATTTGTGTGTAAAAGAATTTGTGCATAAATTCCTCTTCTGATATGGACTGACATTATGCTTAAAAACAACTGTTTATGTTATTCTGTGTCAGCATCTAGCTAACCTTGATTGATCTCAAAAGATTAAGCATACTCAGACTTGGATATACTAGGTTGGGGAAACCTAGTGCTGTAAATTAAACAGAAATGTTCCCTACTAAACCACACCTCAAAAGACAGCCAACAATCAGGTTCATTTGGTTGCCAAGAAAACTGCATGGATGTACTCATATTAGGAATTACTGTGCATCTGACTTTAAAAAAAAAGACTTTACCTTTAGATAGTGTTCCTATACGTGAATACCAAATAGACTGGTGGTTAAATCTTATGATTTATTTATTTATTTATTTATTTTATGAGACTTATATACCACTTTAAGTGCAAGCACTCTCTAAGGGGTGTACACCAGTAAGCAATGTATATATATATATATATATTTATTATTACCTTAATGATGGACAACACATTCCAGTATGACTTAAAAACCAGATTATCTTAAGAATGTTAGAAATACATTCTTAAAACACACAGCCAACTCCAATCCTTTATGTATGTATGCATGCATGTATGTATTTATGCATGTATGAACAGCATTTTTACATGACTTACTCTTTCTAAAATCTGCTGCCCTAGGTAACCATCTGATCTGGCAAGCCTTGGTATTCTTGCTAAGAACTACAACTATGGGGAGAGAACTTCAGTTGCTTTTGTTTTCCAGCCATGGAATCTGCTGAATGACTTCAGGTCATTTTCAAGGTACAACTGCTCTCAGAGTTATTATAAGGGTAAATACAGAGTTAGGAAAATCTGCAGGCCATCCTGAGCTTTTTGGATGGAGACCAGGAGCAATCTATTTCTAGTTAGAAAAATCTCAACTATGGACAAAATCCTGTATATATTATTACTAGTGTGCAATAAGAGCCAGTTTGATATTGTGCTTAAGGCATGAAGCTAGAAACCAGAAGATAGTGAATTTTAATCCCACCTTGGACATGAAGCCAGCTTGGTGACCTTGGGTTAGTCACTTTGTCTCTGCCTAGGAAGGAGGCCATGGCAAACCAATTCTGAAAAACCTTGACAATAAAACTGTGGGGACTTATCCAGGGAGTTTCCATATATGACATGACTGAACAGAAGGGGGGGAAAGTATGTAACATGCAATATAATGTTGATCTTATTTTTATCGTTCTTATTTATACTTTGATTGTGATATTATTCAGCTTCATGTATCACCACGTTCTACCACATTGCCAGTAACATAACTCTTTCTCCCCCCATTTTAAAGGAAGGATAAGGGACTGAGTCTCTATTTGTCACAGAGGTTTGGGTTTTCTTACTTTTATGAGTTTGGACTCATTTTGGGATTACCCCAAATCTGCAGGGTCCAGATGTTTACAAAGGGATCACTGCTCTAATGTATATTCTATTTAAACAAACCCATGTTGGCAGCTGGCTTCCTATCCATTCCACATCAGAGAAGGTTGACTTTCTCCACCACAGGGATTGAATAACTTTTGGGGGTAAAATGAACCTCATTGAAGTGGTGTTTGGAGAGAAGAAATTAAGTGAACCAGGCACTGTACCAAATATACACTTCTTGGCCAAATTAACCCCCATCTCTACCCTCATTCTCCTTTCTCCTCTATTTTCTGTGGCTCAGCTATGGTAAGTTTGAAAGATGTGGATTTGGAAATGAATACATTTGTAAACTTTTCAGAATCATGAAGACTTTTAGTTAAGCACTTAAACCTATATTCCAGCATTTAAAACTTTTTTATAGAGATCCAAGTTTATAGGATTTTCGCATAAGAATGGAGTGTTTATAGCGCCATCTACAGTAAATGCTTACTGACATTTTAGATCAGAAGATAAATATTTGTGTGATTTGCAATCTAGGTGGACTAGTATTTTATTTCCCATTAATAGCAAGGTGACTTTTATTCTACACATGCAAATTAACTTGATCAAATGAAGGCTTAAAGTAACAGAAGTGGACTTTTTCTGGAAGGAAACTTGCCTGGATTTGAAAGCTAGGCGAGACCAGTCTCATGCTTGGATGGGAGAATATACCAGGATTATCAGGGTTATAGATTACACAAAAGTTAGAATACTTCGACACCCTGAAAAATACGGCATACTCCATTTAATCCTCCAGGGAAAGATTGAAGGCAAACGAGGTCCAGGCAAAAGAAGAACATCGTGGCTTCAAAATCTAAGGGACTGGTTTGGACAAAACTCAACAGCACTTTTTCGTGCAGCTGCTGATAAAAACAGGATCACCAACATGATCGCCAACGTCCGATAATGGATATGCACAAGAAGAAGAAGATAGATTACACAGGGGAATCAAAAGCAGCCCAGAGGACAACTATAATTCTGAATTGTTGGCAAACTGTTGCATAGATAGGTTCATGAAGTCACCTATTTGTCTAGAGAGTGTTTTTATTACATCTCATTCTGTCCCTATCACCAAAAGCAGATCCTAGACACAGAATTGCTTGAAATCTGAAAAATGTTGGCAACATTGCCCTAATTTTTGCAATGGCCCACATGTTTTTAAATGTAGAGGTTCTGTGTATTTTAGCAGAGAGACTCAGCTGCGCAACAGAAAGCATAAGCATCCTTTTCATCTGGTTGTTGACTCCTGGTTTACATTGTGGTACATTAAAAACTTTCAATGAAGTTTCAGCACTCCACACAAAAGAAAAAATCACCAGCAGTTCAGGAAACCACCAAGCTACCTTCCAACTCTGATTCTGTATGTAATATATTTAAGATATGAATGGATTACAGATAAATTCAGATATGAAGATTATATGAATGTGATGACAGAACAAGTTTAACCTAATCAGGTAATGACTTAGCAACAAAGAAAAGATATATGCATGATCAGTTTTAATATTGCCTTTTGTTTTGTGGATTAGCTGGTTGATTAGTTTATGGTTCAATAGAATGCACAAATCCAGAAAATGGTTTAATTCAGCAATCAAGTAAATGTGTTACATGAATGCAGTGTTGAAATATGTTAGGAAAAAAAGAGCAGACAGAAGTTCTGACCACAGTCATGTAATGCTTATTTGAATAGATACTGCATCAGGCTTTTCTCCCATCTGATACTGGTTTTTATTCCATTTAGTTATTTAATTTCTATACACGACAACATTTTGGGGGAAAAACCCTTAATTAACTTTATTTTATTTTATAGGAAAAGAATTGCATTATACGAGTCAAATGGGGGGAAAAAACTGTTTTCAAAGAGAATTGTGGGTCATGTCAAACTGAGGAAAGCTGGAAACAAATGCAATACACAATTCCTTTGCAAGGGTTTGTAATATATGCAATATATTGCATTGCATATACATTTTTATTTCATAATAACATGTTGGCTTATAAGTTAGTTTAATTTCTAGATTAGAGATCATAGTATGATAGAATTACAGGAACACATTTAGAGTAAAATTAGGACTTAGTTGTTCTTTTGGCATACTGTCCCAAAATGGGCCAATATTGACTGATGCTATTTTTTTAATTTTATTCATTATTACATGTATCTGCAATATTGTTACTGTTGGCAGAGAATGCTGCAGGTGCCACAGATATGACTAACACTGATGGCTTCATCTACCTTCTTCCTTCTTACTAAAAAAAGAATTCTCCAGTGGTCTTCAAGGGAAGCTTTGTGTAAAAAAACACATTGTATTAGTCCAAGAAAATAATGATGAGATCATGAAGTCCCTGAAGCCAGATCCTTCTGCTCTAGGTAAGGTCACAACTGGCACACCAACCACATTTGAGCAAAAAATTTCTGGCCACAGCCCCCATCCACCTTTCCTGAAATACTGTATGTATGAGACTAGGTAGGAGGACTCCAGCCTAGTCGCTTCTCCTGGGGCAAGGGTAAGCAATCTTGGTCCTTTTATAACATGTGGACTTCAACTCCTAGAATTCTGCTGGCTCAGGAATTATGGGAGTTGAATTCCACACGTCATAAAAGAACCAAGGTTGCCTACCACTGTACCTGGGATAAGGTTATTCTCTCAAAACACTCCACTGGATCTACCAAAGTGCTGCAGAAACTCTATCGTGCTCAGGAGAAAACAGATTTAGATAACATTCTTTCTTGTAAACATAAAATGATGTTGGTTTTTAGGATTACAACATATTGTTGCCTTATACTTCATTTCCTATTTGCCTATTTCTCTCTCTTCTTGGCTGCTTTGATTCTTAGTTCTCTGGTTCTGATTTTCCCCACATTTTTTATTGTATAACTTTTAAAGAGTTTTTCTCTTGCAGACAGCCAAAGGGAGAAAGCTATTGAAAAACTAAGATGGGAATTTTGCCTAAATTAATTCCACTTGGTGTACATTCATTTCCTAAACAGATAATTGTATTAGTCTTGGCCCCTTCACTTTTGAACACATAAAAGTATCATAGTTTTCTATGGGTTAAACCAGTGGTCCTCAACCTGTGGGTCAGGACCCCATTTGGGGTCAAACAACCATTTCACGGGGGTTGCCAAACAACGCAGTCCGCCATTTTTTCCCCTTTTCCTTAGCTGTGCTACTCCTTTTTATTCTATTGGCTTTTGAAAGCCAATAGAATAGACTCTCTTGAATAGAGTCTAATTCTATTGGCTTTCAAAAGTCAATAGGAATTGTCCAGGCTATCTCTGCCCTGCTGAGCCCATCAAAAGTCCCATTCTGCAAACGGTCCTGCACTTGTTGAGTAGTCCTTGACTTACGACCGGTTGAGTAGTCCTTGACTTATGACCGGTTGGGGGTCGCGGCATTAAAAAGATTGAGAACCACTGGGTTAAACAATAAAACTGAATTGACATTTTATTGATTGGTTCCAAATAATATATTATTTTCCTTTCCCCTTTCCTTTTCCTGATGAACACTTTCCCATATCTTGTGCATCAGTTTTATGTTCATATTAAATACATGCATTTTCTCCATCTGAATATTGAAATACAGACCCGTGTCCTGGAAGAAATTCTATTCACTAATATAAAGTGTAGGAGTTTCCCTGCAGACTCCATACAATTTAATTCAATTTAGGATAAATACAGATGATACAGATGATATTAATTGCTTTATGTCACAACATTTTGGAAGAAGCTGGATGTGCTGTAAGTCACTTCAAATATTTGTCCAATAAGGATTATATTCAGTTTAAATATGTTTGGAAGGATTGCTTACTGGAAATGATAGCCACATTAGTATGATTTTTTAAGAACATAATCATTCTTGGCATGTGGTGTTCAAAAGTCAGCTTTACTTCATATGATGTGGTCTTTTGCTATAATGGATCTGCTATGGACCAATACAAATTTTTCCACATGTTAATTTTATTCTGGAAGATTCATTCGTTTTTGTTTTTTTGATCATTCATTAGTTTTTTTTATCCGTTTATATTCTTTTGAATTATACTGTTTATAAATGGTATCACACATCAATGGGAGGCAGTCAGTATACAGATTTAATAAATAAAAATAAATATTTTTTTATAAAAAATAAATACCAAGAAATTTACAGGACAACAGAAATGGCATTGCGTGTTTTATGATTTTAAAAAATGACACTACGGATAATTGTCAGCTTATGACCACAACTAAGCCAAGAATGTATGATGCTAAGTGAGAAATTTGTTAATTGAGCTTTGCCCCATTTTACGACTTTTCTTGCCACGGTTGTTAAATGAATCACTGCAGTTAAGTTAGTAACATGGTTCTTAAGTGAATCTGGCTTCCTCGTTGACTTTGCCTGTCAGAAGGTCACAAAAGGTGATCACATGGTCCCGGAACACTGCGACCGTCATAAATATGAACCAGTTGTCAAGCATCTGAATGTAATTCATGTGACCATGAGGATGCTGCAACAGTCATAACTGTGAAAAATGGTCACAAGTCACTTTTTTCAGGGCCATTGTAACTTTGAATGGTCACTAAATGAACTGTTGTAAGTTGAGGACTACCTGTACCACTCTGGAAGAACACCTGTTCTCTTTTAATTATACAATAGTCTGAAGAACTCAAGGAGAACTGCAAGGGTGGTCTACAACAGGGGTAGGCAATCTTGGCTCTTTTGTGACTCGTGGACTTCAACTCCCAGAATTCCTGAGCCAGCTATGCTATGCTGGCTCAGGAATTCTGGGAGTTGAAGTCCACGAGTCATAAAAGAGCCAAGATTGCCTACCCCTGGTCTATAATAAGTTCTTCATTCATGGTTTAATTATGGATGGGAACGCAAAACAGTACATGACCAAAACCTGATTTAGGTTAATTGATGGCTCAATGCATAGTAGGGGTCACAGTCTAGATCTGGTTTTTGTCTCATGATAGTGAAAATGTGACCTGGAATTGGGGAGTGGGCATTACCATTAGTAATGTCCGATCATTTTCTGCTAATCTTGGATTTCTTCATGGTCACTCTCTGCTATAGAGAGGAAGGACCGATTTGTTCACCCTTAGTTGCTGCTTGGAATGAAAGAGTAATGGTGGTTTTAGATTAAATCATACCTGTGTGCACTTTCTGTTTGCATGGATCCCAGAGAGCTTGACCTGAAGGTTGTGTATCCATCTTACCCCTACTGGCTTTTAGCAGTTTTTAATATTATCAATCATAATATCCTTCTGTACTGTTTACAGGGAGTTGTGGGTTTTTTTATGGTTCTCCTCAATGCCAATTCCAGCTGATGTTAGTAGGTGGAGAGGTCTGGCTCTGAACCCCCACAAAATGGGGTGCCTCAGGTCTCTACCCCTCTTCCCACTGCTACTTAAGAGGTACATGAAACATCTGGATGAGTTAAGTATAATTAATGTGAGAATGATAATCAGTTCTACGTCTCTGCTTCCAGGTACCCAAGTTACACCATCAAGTTTCTTTAACAGTGGAGGAGAAAGAACAGCCTTTAGTCAACCCTAATAAGACTGAATGCTTGTGGGCTTTGACCTCTGGATCTGGAGATTTCCATCTTTGATTTTGGATGGGATAGCACTCCTCAGAGTTGATCCATAGTTTGAGGGGAGGCCTCTTGGGCTCAAAACTCCTGTTCAAGGAGCTGATGACAACTATTTCTTAGGAGGGTATTTCTGCAAGAACAATCATGTCTGCCAATTGCACATGTTCCTGGGTTAGGAAGCTCTGCTCACAATCACTAACATCTTACTCATCTCCTGGCTGACTTATTGCAAGGCACTAATGTAGATAAGGCTTGAAAAGCCTTTGGAAGCTACAATTGGTTCAGAATGAAACAGTATGTGCAGTGTTTGGGCGCAATATGGTGCTCTTTATAAAACCACTGCTTCATAAGGTGCATTGGCTCCCAGAAGACTTCCAGGTACAATTCAAGTTTCCAGTTATCACTTATAAACCCTTACAAGGGCACTAATACAGGTTACTGGACTTCTGTTTCCCATTATTTCTGCCCATCCCACCAGATCTGGTAGGGTGGGTATGTCTTGAATTCTCTCAGTGAAATAGTGTCATCTAATGCAGAGGTCCTCAACCTTGGCAACTTGTACACTCAACTCCCAGAATGGGAGTTGAAGTCCACAAATCTTAAAGTTGCCAAGGTTGAGGACCCCTGATCTAATGGGCCTAATTAGCTGAATCTTCTCTGTAATAATGGAACAGCATCCCTGTTCCCAAATATTCAGATGGCTCTTGCCCTGTTAGACTTCCATAAGACCTTGAAGACATGGTGATTTCCTCAATTATTTGGCCAGATTGAGCTCAATGTGTAAGATTGATTAGGATTTTTTTTTCCAGGAGGTTTTTAGGAGTCTTTGTGTGTGTTTATTATCAAGGGTATCAATGTTCATGTCAAAGCTACTAACATTGGATATTCTTGCTTTGACAACAGATGGAAATGCAGCCATTTTCCTCTTTTGCTTTAGAGTTAGTTGATGCTGGGAGGGGGAATGTGGATGAGAGTCCAGCTAGTCATAACAATAATAACTCAGCCGTGGGAATCCAAGGTTATTGTGCCCAGAGTTGATAAAAATTTGGTGGGCTGGAGAGCTGAGTAGAAAGCCCCTGCTTCAAGCTAATTGGGAAATGTGATTTATGACTGTTAATTGGAGGAGGGAATTGTGCTTTGCTACTTTGTGCCCAGGGGAGGGAAATTCAGTTTTGGCTTTAACTATGTATAGTAGTGCCGATACTTTGTTTCTCGAATAAAAGATTCTTTAAGGTAAACAATGCCTCGAAGATCTTTTGAAGAGTTTCATCTGTCGGAACCATGACAGTTTATTTTTGTAACTATGTTGCTGGTGAATTATTATGTATTGTTAACCTCCTGGAGACATTATGTTGAGTTGGCAGTCATAAAAATAATTTAAATAACTATTTAAATAAACAAATCATCATGGTGTTTTCTATAGCTGAACAACCATTTTCTTACTGGAAGTCTCACTTAGAAGACTATACTATTTTATATTTTTAATTTCCATTTTTCCTATTCTTTCCTAAATAGGAAAGTAGTTTAAATCGCATGAATATTTCTGTACACCTAGTTAGATTTAGAACACAAACTATGTCAGCTTTTATGAGAGATTTTTCTTCTGTCTCTTTGCAATTTCTGGAATATAATTAAAAGTAAAGTTTAATTGACACAGAAATCTATCTTCAGGTTTTGAAACATCATACAGTTTAGTTCCTACCCACCACTGTAACTTGGAGGGATTATGAGGGATCAGAAAGTATAACAGAAATATTTTAATTAAGCTTCTCGAAGCTGAATTATACTAACTGTTCAAGAGCTGGAGTAAATTGATACAAAAGGAATGGTAGAATAGAGATTAGAATGTGGAACTAGAGAGACTCAATTTCTAATTCTTAATCATGTTTTCTAAGTGGGTTGAACTGGGGATGTCTGGAGACTGGAATTTATTTGCATTGCTTAACCTTTTTTTTAGATGTATAAATAGCAATCTGAAGATTTCCTTCCTTGAAAAATGTCAGGGAACCCCCAGCTCTGCAATTGGGATGGTTTGTCTCCAGTCATCTTTTCCATTTCAAATTCTATCATTCTGTCTTAATTAAAGAGCATTCTACATAAATATACATTATTAAAAAATATTCCCCAAAGCACACAAACAGCACAAGAGATGACAACTCTTCTGTCACATCTTAAATTAAGTTCATTGGTAATTTTTGCAGTGGCTCTGGAGACCATATAGCTCCTCATTCATCTGAAAATTGTAATCCCCCTTCTTAACTAAGTTTCACAATCAGTTCTCTTAATTAGCTGCAACGACTGACAAGAGATGAGAGAGCAAGAAACCCCAGAAGAAACCATTTTGGATCCTTACATTCCATGGAATCCATGAGAATAGATTTTGGGAGAATTTAATTTGCATGTTTCCTCTCCATTAAACCCTCTGCCTTTTACTCAAGTTTTCAGTCCAAGCTGTGGGGCTCACCTAAGGTTCTCATCAATATAATTTTCCTCTATTAATTCCTCCTCCTCCTCCTTCTCCTCCTCCTCCTCCTCCTCCTCCTCCTCCTCCTCCTCTCCTCCTTCCCCTTCCCCTGCTGGGTGACTTAGAAGTTTTGATATATGAGATGTCCATCTATACAGTTTATAACATTTGTAAATGATAACTTGAGCACATGCGGCTTTGATATATGGCACATTGGCTAACATTACAAGTCCTCTGAAGCCAACTGGTTGTAAATATGATTGGCAATGACAGTTTGGCAGCCAAAAGCAGGAAGTATACAAATTGGGACTGTACTTGGCACAGATTTTAACAGCTCTCAGTTTACTGGGAAGGGTTTGATTCTGCCTATTTCCACTGCAATAAAAGACTGGCTTAGTGTCAGACCCACATCACCCAGAAATCAAAGTTGTGAGCAGGTGTTTTATAACAGTGTATTTTTATTTTATTATCCCACTTTAACCACATTGTGTGAAGATCCAGGCTCTCTTGATAGCGTGTGTGTGTATGTATATAAACTAAATTAAACTAAAATAAGACCAATATTTTGATAAAATGTATGTATCAGTGCAAATGATATAGAAATATAGGACATATTACTACAGATGACATCTCTATACCCAAACAACCTAGAAGCAACCTAGAACTAAGGAAAAATTTTCTACAGTTAGAATGATTAACCAGTGGAACAACCTGCCTCCAGAAACTGTGAATGCTCCAACAATGGAAGTTTTTAAGAAGAAACTGGACAGCCATTTGTCTGGAATGGTATAGGGTTTCCTATTTGAGCAGGGGGTTGGACTAGATGACCTCCAAAGTCCCTTCCAACTTTATTATTATTATTATTATTATTATTATTATTATTATTATTATTATTATTAATCATCATCACACAGTCAGCCAGATGTTCAGACTGGATTTAGCATTTTTGTCTGCCTATCGAGTCCTTACCAGGGACCTGGAATAAGGAGATGTGAATGTTTGATGGTATTACCATGGCTTTTTTTTCTCATAGAACACCCAGAATGGAGTTCCGGCACCTTTTTGGGATGGAAGTATTACAGATATCGTCGCAGAATGGAAGCAGTTCCTAGTAAGGCCACCTTTTGCAACTGACTAATAGTGAATCTATCAATGCCAATGGTGTTCAAGTGGTGCTCCAGTTATTTTGGGATTGCACCCAAGGCACCTATTACTATTGGTACTACCCTTGCTTGCTTTTGCCACAGTCTTTCTATTTCTATTTATAGGTCTTTGTATTTTGTTATCTTCTCCAGTTCTTTCTCGTCTATTCTGCTGTCTCCAGGCACTGCCATGTCCACTATCCAGACTTTTTTGTCTTTCTTATCAATAATTGTTAACTCCGGGGTGTTATGTTACAGATGCTTGTCTGTTTGAATTCTGAAGTCCCAGAGGAGTTTAATTTTATCATTTTCTATGACTTTCTCTATCTTACGATCCCACCAATTCTTGTTTACGGGCAAATGATATTTCTTGCAGATCTTCCAATGAACCATTGTTGCTACTTTGTTAGGCCGTTGTTTGTAGTCAGTCTGTGCGATTTTCTTGCAGCAGCTTACCAGGTGGTCCATTGTTTCTTCAGCTTCTTTTCATAGGCGGCACTTACTGTCTGTTGCTGTCTTCTCAATTTTGGCTTTGTATGCATTTGTCCTTAAGGGTTGGTCTTGTGCAGCCAGAATTAGTCCCTCGGTCTCTTTCTTCAATTTTCCTGCTCTTAGCCATTGCCAGGTCTTGTTATTATCTGCTTTCTCAGCTATTTTTTTTTAATGTACTGGCTATGTAGTGTTTTGTCTTCCCATGCCTCTATTCTGTTCTTCATTTGGTCTTTCTTGTAGGCCAGTTTGGTCTCTCCAGTAGTCAGTAAGCCTTCCTGATATACTAATTTCAGTACATCTTCATCATTGTCCTTCAGATATTCTTCCAAAGCCATTTTTTCTTCTTCAACCATCTGATGTACTTGCAGCATTCCACGCCCACCTATTTGCCTTGGTAGGTCTGTCAATGTCACTGTGTGAATGAAGGGCATGATTCATTGTCATTATTTTTCTGATCTTCCTGTCCATTGCTTTTAGTTCTGCTTGAGTCCAGTCCACTATTCCAGCTGTGTATCTAATGACTGGAATTGCCCTTGTGTTGATTGCCTTCATGGTATTTGCTCCATTGAGTTTGGACTTTAAGATCTTCTTCACTCTCTTGATGTATTCACCTCTAATCTTTTTCTTGACTTCAGTGTGCTTGATGTTGTCAGCTTGAAGGATACCCAAGTATTTGTAGTAATCTTCCTCATCAAGACTCTTAATGTTATTTTCGTGGGGCATCTTGATTCCTTCAGTTTTCACTATTTTTCCTTGTTTGATAGTAAGTTTGGCACATTTGTCCAAGCCAAACTCCATTACAATATCTTGGCTATATATACGGACAGTGTTGAGCAGCGATTCTATTTCAGATGATGTTTTTCCATACAGCTTCAGATCATCCATGTAAAGGAGGTGGGATAGTCTGGCAGATGTTTTTGATGTTTGATAGCCATGTCCTGAGTTATTCAGTATTGTTGACAGAGGAAACAGTGCAATAACAAATAGTAGTGGTGATAATGAATCTCCTTGAAATATTCCTCTCTTGATGTTAACCTCTCCCAGTCTCTCACCATTGACCTGCAACTGTGTCTTCCATTGTGCCGTTGATCTTTGCATAAATTTTCTGATGTTTCTACTGACTCCTGTTATTTCTAGGCACTTTATTATCCAATCATGTGGCAGAGAGTCAAATGCCTTTTTGTAGTCAATCCATGCCACATTCAGGTTGGTCTTCCTTTTCTTGCAGTTTTCCAAGATCATTTTGTCTATTAGGAATTGATCTTTTGTTCTTCTGCTATTGGGCTGGTTTTCTTTCTGCTCAGGTGGAAGGAGATTGTTTTCAACTAGATGCTGTTGTATTGCATCAGCTATCACACCACTTAGCAATTTGAAAGTTGTTGGTAAGCAGGTAATTGGCCTGTAGTTGCCTAGTGTTGTCCCTTTATTATTATTATTATTATTATTATTATTATTATTGTTGTTGTTGTTGTTGTTGTTGTTATTGTTGTTGTTGTTGTTGTTATTGTTCTTTGTTGTTGTTGTTGTTGTTGTTCTTATTATTAAACAAGTCAGCTGCCTATATGCTTTGCTGCCCAGGTTTTAAACTGTTGATGGTACCTTTCAAGGTTTCTACTCTCTTTTCTTAAGATTATTCTAAAAGGGTTTTTTTGGTAAAACAGAGCATGAGGTCTCCACCTATACAGCAGCCATTGTTGGAAAATGTTTTCCCTTCCAATCTGTGTGCAAGTGAGAGCATTGTTACAAGGAATGTCTTTTTAAGGACAGCATCTCCCATTTACATTAGTTGTACATGCATAATACTTACCCATCCTAGATGAAGAGTAAGGAGCAGCAAGCAACGAAAAGCCAGAGATAAGAGCAAGAAATGGAATCTAGCTTATACTAATATTATTCATTATATCATATCTTGTTATTTTTACAAACATCCTTGCTTCTACTATATGCATACACCAATTCACATATTGCTTTTTGTTCTTAAATAAATAAATAAAATAGATAAATAAAATAGAATAAAATAGAATAAAGGTATGAAGGAAGAGCTAATGGGTTGAAAGGAAGGAGAAGGTCATGGTTAGATGGCATTGATGAGATCCCATCTAACCATGACCTTCCTCTTCCTTTCAACCCATTAGCTCTTCCTTCATACCTTTATTTTATTCTATTTTTAATCTATTAATTACAGCAATCTATATGTCATTCAGTCCCCAAATGGCTCTGAGCGGTTTATAAATATACAAAAATAAAACAAAATCAAAACCAAAATAATAGCCATTGACCATCAAGGAGAAGAGTCTTAGCAGCAATTTTTGTCTACAGTAGAAAGGGAACCCCACCCCCACCCCGATGCCATCAATCGCCAATTGCTTTCTGGGATAGCTCTGGGGATTTCTGAATACCAGCAGAGTTGATGCTGACCTGATCTTGATTTTGTGATTGAGTCTTCATTCCTTTTCTGAATTTACTCAAAGAACTTCAACAAACCATTTTCTTCTGGTCACGCTCTTGATTTGTTTTTTTCAATTCACATTAATTCAGCACCACTCATTCTTGACTCTGCATCTTCTTGTCTTTACACTCATACTTCTTAAGTAATCCATCCCCACTGGCTTCAACTCATTCCTATGCTTCTCCTGGCTTAACCAACTTTCATTTTGCTTTGGTAAAGGGCAGAAGAACCTTCTTCTATGCAGCCATTTTTGCTCCTTAGAACAGCTCACAAGATACCAGGTACTTTTCTACCAGTTGTTGTGTGCCTAAATATTTTTCCCTCTTGAGCAAACATTTTACTAAGGTACACAAATGTAGCTATGTAGACAATTACCTTGCTCTTCAACGTGTACATGCATATGTGCATGCTACCCAAGTACATGCATATGTACATGTGTTCATGAATACATTTACAAGTGGCTGTTCTTGCTGCAAATCTGGACTATCATTAGGCAGAGTGGTCGTAAGAAGAGGAGACCGTGAGGATCAAGGAATGGCAATATCCTGCTTTGGATGAGAAAGCTGAGAGTGCCATGAAAAAGTGCCACTGGCTTGCTGACCTCAGGCACAGATGCTGATATTGTCCTGTCACTTTTATTCGATCACAACTCATCTACTAGTGCCATCACTGTCTGAAATGTAGGAAGAAGTGAGTCTTGGGGGTGATGGAGATCACCTTTTTTCCTTAGGCATCAGAATATCTTTACAAACTCCTGTCTGAATTTTCTGTCTTTCTCTTACACACAGAGGCACTCAGACATACTCAGTCTTAAATTCCTTGGTTTAAATAGCCACACTTTCAAACAATAGTGGTGATCGGTTTATTTTTTTGGTGTGGTTAATCAAAAGTTGATTGTTTACAAATTTGACTTCACAGAGGAGTCAAAACTACAGATTCAAAAAGGGGAAAATGGAAATTGAAAATGTTTTCAGATTTAAGATCTTACAATGCACACACCATAACCCTCAGCAATGTATTGCATTATTGTTGTAGCTTTTAAGGGGTTTACAGCCTGGCCATAATTATTCATCACAGGGTTCCATTTGGCACAAAATTGATACTTTCCAATTCTCTGCTCTTCTTAATGAAGAGTTATTTGCTTCAGGTCCTGCTCAGCTCTCCTTGCTGTCAATATATTCACTGAGTTTATTTGAAGAGATTTGAACAACATTATATTCAAGGTTTTATGAAATGATTTCCGTGATGTATTCCTGAATTTAAAAATTGCATTGTGGTAAAACACTGAGATGTCATTAAGCCAGGCTCTCTCCTGGAATCAGTGTCTAATGAACAAATAGCGTCATGTTATGCATGAAATATTTTATGCCAGACCAGTTGTGCGTACAAGAAGGATTGTGTATTCGCTGCACAGGAAACCAAAGCTCAGTGCAGATGTATGGAATGTTTTCCACAATGAATCTTTCATCCCAGAATAATCTTTCCAATTATTTAACAAACAATCATAATACGTATTTACTTAGAAGTAAACCCCATTGAGATTTGTGGATTTTGTCTTCTTTAAGCATTCATAGAAGAGCAACAAATGCTCTTTGCTACTTTTAGCTAGATTATTTTAAATGTCTGCATATCACTATTAACAATATCATTTATCTGCCATAAGGATTTAAAAAGATAGTTCGGTATTGTTTACATATTAAGCTAAACCACTGTGTGAAAGGTCAAAATCTGAATATAAAAATAAAAAATGATTAAATAATATATGTCCAAACTACAAATCAGAACTTTAGCTTTGGGATCTATTCATATTTCACTATATTACTTTCTTCATTTACATGTTTGGGGAATGCTAAAACTTGAATTGCAGTTTAGCTATACACATGAAAGAAAAAGAAGATAAAACAGAGGGATGCTAGTCTTGTAGTCTGTTGAATCTTGGGAGACTTTTAATTAAGGAATTTTCATTGTGCCTTCTGACTGGTTGGTGTTCATGGATGCAGTTTGCTAGTGTATAGTATCTGTCCTATGAAGTGGCTGTTAAAGTCCTTACATTGTATGTTAAAGTTGAACCCTGCTTTTTCTGGGGTCTTTATTGGGTCTTTTGGCTTATTTAAAAAGTTTTAGAAAGGTTTAATTGGTTTGTGTGCTATGGTGACTCTGGATTGCTATAATAGTCTCTTGGCAGTTTCTGAGATGTTTTTGACGTATGATAGCACTATCCTTGTCATAGTTTGTGTTGGTTATGCTGTAATGGGTTGTGTGGTCAGGTATTTTTTGGTAGTAGTAGTAGTAGTAGTAGTATAGGAAGAAGAAGAAGAAGAAGAAGAAGAAGAAGAAGAAGAAGAAGAAGAAGAAGAAGAAGAAGAAGAAGAAGAAGAAGAAGAAGAAGAAGAAGAAGAAGAAGAAGAAGAATGAAGAACAGGAGGAGGAGGAGGAGAAGAAAGAAGAAGAAGAAGAAGAAGAAGAAGAAGAAGAAGAGAAGAAGAAGAAGAAGAAGAAGAAGAAGAAGAAGAAGAAGAAGAAGAAGAAGAAGAAGAAGAAGAAGAAGAAGAAGAAGAAGTTGTTGGAAGGGACCTTTGGAGCAACTGCTGCTCAGGCAGGAAACCCTATAAACCAGGGGTCTTCAAACTTGGCCCTTTTATAACTTGTAGACTTCAACTCCCAGAATTCTTCAGCCAGGCACACCTGGCTGAGAATTCTGGGTGTTGAAGTCCACAAGTCATAAAAGGGCCAGGTTTGAAGACCCCTGCCCTATACCATTTCAGACAAATGGCTGTCCAGTCTCTTCTTAAAAACTTCCAGTGTTGGAGTATTCACCACTTCTGGAGGCAGGTTGTTCCACTGGTTAATTGTTCTAACTGTCAGGAAGTTTCTCCTTAGTTCTAGATTGCTTCTCTCCTTGGTTAGTTTTCATCTGTTGCTTCTTGTCCTGTCTTCAGGCACTTTGGAGAATAGCTTGACTCCCTCTTCTTTGTGGCAACCCCTGAGATATTGGAACACTGCTATCATCTCACCCCTTGTCCTTCTCTTCATTAAAGTTGCCTGGGTATCCGTTTTGTTGGAAGATGTTGCATAGGTGGTCTGTTTTTTTTTCTCGTGCTCTGGGTTGCTGCAGAGCATCAAACCATTCCACTGTTCAAACTGCATTAGTCTTAAGTGGGCATTTTCCTCTGATTCTTACTTCAAAAGGTTGAGAAGTTAAGCAGCCATTTGGGGCATTCATAGCACTGAAATGTAGAGCACTTTTGGCAGGGCTGGTGAGGTAAAGAAAAGGGGCCTGGGAGAGACACACAGGGCTGAGTCTGCCCACATCCCTCCTTGTATACTGGGTACTGTTGTCAAGTTTTCCCTTTGCACAGTATTCTCATGTTAAGCCAGCTATTAGCATTGAACATACAGTATCTCAACATACAGCAAAATAAGACTAACATGGTAACATTGCACTCATTTGCAACTATGAAAAGAGCCCTCATGGAACCATTTGCAGAGAGACTGCAATTTAAAGGTCTTTGCTTGTCCTGTCTTCAGGTGCTTTGGAGAATAGCTTGACTCCATCTTCTTTGTGGAACCCCCTGAGATATTGGAACACTGCTATCATGTCCCCCCTTGTTCTTCTCTTCGTTAAACTAGACATACCCAATTCCAGCAACCATTCTTTATATGTTTTAGCCTCCAGTCCCCTAATCATCTTTGTTGCTCTTCTCTGTACTTTTTCTAAGGTCTCAACATCTTTTTTTACATCGTGATGGTTTGTTGAAACATTTTTACTTTATTTGCATTTGTATACATTTTGTTTTAAGGTTGCTGCTTTATCCATTCTTTGTATTAATTTTGGATTCTGTGTAAAATTTATAATGGGATGCAGATGCATCAGTGCATAAAATATTCAGAAGATAAAAATTGATTCATTGATACAGTTTAGACAGGCAGTCTCATTCAATACATTCTGAAAAGGTGATTTCTGTGTTCATATAGTGACACTGTGGGTTTTTTCCTTCTCTCAAAAGCCTGAAGTGAAGAAAGATCTGCTGCCATAGGAAAGAAGGGGTTTATGTTTTCAGAATAGATGTGGGAGATCAAGGCAATAGATACAGTGTTCTTGTTATGTTATGAGATGGCAAGTCTTTCCAATTATCTTATTGTTTGTAAGAGTTTAGCATTTAAAGAACATCGGGGAATGATAAAAGTGATAATTTTTTCTTGGGCAATTTTCAGCTTTTTTTGCAGCATGTCTTCATATTACCAGTTTAAGTAATTATATTTCTTCAGGCCTCACCCCACTTGTACCTAATAATGGCACAAACCTAGCCTAGCAAGAATTTGTTTTATTTCTGTATTTCCATGATGTTGCCTTCCGCTTCCCAGCTTATGAATGAGAGTTATAGGTTACCCTTAGTTGTATCAGCACTGAAGTAGTGTTTATCCATCAGTCAGTCATTATAAGGGCATCCTCAAGGAGATGCATTTCCCTTCTCATTGATTGCCTTCTGCTGGTGGGAAAACAACCACCAATCACTCTCCTTATCCTGGTGGGATGGGTCTAGATAAACATAATGGGTGTGTGGAAAGGTGATCTTTCAAGTTGCCAGTTTGAGGAGTCTTAGGCACAAAGATCCTTCAGTCCATATTTGCACCCTGTCAATCAGATTGTTTCTGAGCAAGATCTAGTTTGCTTCAGAAGAGTTCTGGGTAAAATTGAAAGTTAAAGAGAATAGAATACAGTAATGTCATCTCTAGCCCCATAGCAAGAGATCTTCCTTACTTTAAGGAAGGGCAAGGATACATTTACTGTACAAATGAGGCTGAAATTATACATCGTGTGAAGATAGGACAGGACTGCCTTATCGGTCCTGCTCCTGGGATTTGTAGTGCAGATTTATGAGTTAGATCAAGACTACTGTACGTATGAACCAGGTCACTATCTGAGTGCTTCTGCCTCCTCTATCTAGCCCTGCCACAGTGCAATCCTACACCTGCCTATTCAGAATCATTGGGTCAATTGTGGCTGGACTTCAGGGCCCTACATCCAAGAGGCCCCAGGTCATCTGGCAGATGGCTCCAGCTGACTGGAGCAGTGGGGAGCCTGGATTGAACTGCACAGAGCATGCTCAATAGATATGTCTTCTCCCAATATTCTTAATTGTATGGCATTGGGGATGGACGCATCGAACATATGCATCTACAGCAGATGCACTTTTTATTATTTTGATGATATAAATGTTCATTACTCCTAGCTGAATTCAAATGCTACGTTATCCCATAAAATATTGCCTAAAGCCCTATTACCACCACCCGTCATCAGTGGCAGCAGGGCATCAAGTCCAGGGCTCTGCCGTTGCAGTGGTGGCTCCTCTGTGGAGACAAGTCTCTTCCCTGCTCCATCTGAGAAGACCTATTTGCCTTTCTTCTGCAAAAGGGACAAACAAAAAGGCATTCTTGCTACAGGTTTGTCAAAAGCAACCCACTTGCTGTACAAAAAAAGGGCGGGTTGTGGCCAGGAGGGTGGGGAAATAATATAATTCCCTTTAAACCTATCTTAATTTTGTTCCAAAATACCCAAACGTGACTCTCAAGCATGGCACTAAATCTGCAGGGCTGTCTGGTGAGGAGACCAAGTTACACAACCACAGCCACGTTATTTTTGTGGCTAACAAAATTAAGCATTTCAACTTGCAATCCTGCAGAAACACCTACCTATGGGTAAAGCATGTTTAAGTGACTAACTTCCTAATCAGCTGATATACAACTTATCCAATGGTGTCTGAATGGTGTG
>NW_024097205.1:137500-207500 GCF_016545835.1 Crotalus tigris
AAGTTTTCAGAATCTTTTCTCTTTTCACTTGAAAGCCAGAGGCTCGCTTCTCTCCGTCTCCCTCCACCCACTTTGTGCCAAGCAGCTGCGACTACATCAACTACTACAACTCACTCCCTTCCTTCCTTCCTTCCTTCCTTCCTTCCTTCCTTCCTTCCTTCCTCCCCCCCCCTTTTTTTTTAGCCTAGAAGAAAGATTACCTTACCTCCACTTTTTCCTCCCTTAAATGTACCCTTCTGGCCAGCTGTTCCCTGGTGCCCACATCGGGGTATTTGGTTTCCTGGAACAAGTTTTCCAGCGCCTCCAGTTGTTCGTCTGTGAAGATGGTGCGGTGTCTCCTTTTCCGCCGACAGTGGAGCTGGTTAAGAAGCTGCAGCTCAGTCCGGGACAAGGTGCCCACGTTCATGTAGGGTAGGATTTGATGCGGGACCGGAGACATTAGGACCGAGCCTGTCCCTTCGTAGCCTGGAGAAAAGAGCAAACGAAGGTGGCAGACCTTTGAATTGGCCAAGTTTCCGGATCGCGCCACACCCCATTCCAGTCCGCCCCCGTCCCACGCAAAAGAGCAAAACCAGAGCTTGCTTGGTTGGTTGCTGGAGGCGGCGGATTGATGCTAGGGCGGGTTTTATCGGGGCCTTTCGATTCTGGACTCATTGCTGGGAATTATGGGGTGGGGGACGCGGAATCTCCCGCTACCACAAAGCTGAACTTGTACCATTCACATCGGTGGAGACGGCAAGGCAGGAATGTGAAAACTCTCGACTTGAGGAATGTGAAAACCCTCGACATGCAGACCCCTCTCTATCTTAGCCCTGGAGAAGCTCCCTAAAGTTGCATCCCAAAGATTTCATCCCCTCCACCTCACCCCCCCCACCCCCGCGAATGATTTAACTAAGGAGTTCACTAAAGACACGGGTGGTTATTGCCCTAAATTTATCCTTCCAGTTACGTAGAAGAGAGTGAGTTGCGTTTATTTAAGGGGCTGAAAATGTACATTTTGCAGCCACTTCTGCTATCGAGCAATAATTAATCCCACTGAATGAGCACAAACCCCAAAGTGAAAATTACTTTGTAGGAAAGAAACCCGTACATTTAAGACGCTACATTCAAGTAGGAGAATTGCTACTTTTTGTGCCAGTTTAAAAAGTTCTGCAATGGATCAGAAGGTCGTCACCGGACTTGGAGAAAGGGAAGAAGAGCTGATTCCGAGTATGTTTCTAGAAAAGACCCAACCGGCTTCCAGGGTTGAGAACCGGTCAGGGCAGAGGCGAATCCAGCTAAATGGAGGAGCATCTCGATTTAAAGTAATTTCCTCCCTATGGATTTATAAGGGTCTGTGGGGTCCTTGATGCTCTCTGATATCGGTTGTTTTCTTGCAGACGTTTCATTCCCCAAGCTAGATAACACCATCAGTGCTAGTAGGGAGATTCCCTGCTAGCTACTTACCTAGTTTGGGGAATGAAACGTCTGCAAGAAAACAACCAAGATCGGAGAGCACCAAACACGCCTCTTTTCAACCCTTAGCTACAAACATTCTCCTTTATTATAAAGGTCTTTCAATGTCAACGGTGAGTCTCAGTCACCCGCGTCATTGTTATCCCAAAGGTGCTTTTTTTCAGGAAGCAGCTGGGTTTTTTTTTTTTTTTTCTTTGAAGACGTTTGGCTTCTCATCCAAGAGCTGAAGAAGCATCTTGGGTTCAAAGAAAAACAGGAAAGTCCAGTTGCCTCGTGAAAAAAGCACCTTTCAATTTTGTGGCAGCGATGTAAACACCATCACCATCATCTTGGCACAAGGATGGTTGGTCAGCGCTATAAATCACTAATGAGATAGTGATTTAAATATTTAGAAAGGTCATCCTCAGATCGGATTCGCTCCTATTTCCCCCCTCCCCACCTATTTTAATGCAGGGTGAATCTGTTTATATTTTGTTTAATTCTCGGTTCTGGGTCTGCTGCTGCTGCTGCTTCTTTCAAGGGCATAGGAGCGTTCTAAATTCTGAATGTATCTATCTGAAAGTATATTCCATTTAATATGTTGTTTCAAAGGAATGTTTGGTTAGGACCGGAAAGTTAAAATCGAATTAAGGAGAATTAGGGTGACTGTTTCAGAAAGGAGCAGCTCAGTTATAACTAAATGTGTAACCTTTGCTTATTCAGTCCTTATTTCAGTAGGATTTAATGCCCGATAGATAAGCCTTGAGACAACTGTGTCATTAAGCAAGGCAATTTGAACGTTGTCAGAAATATTCCCAAGGAAAAGCGTGGGCTGCCTTAATTTCAGTTGCACGCATTTGTCAGAGCGCGTAAATACAATCGTGTCAGAGAGGAAACCAGCGCTAGTCCCGGTTCTCAAAGTCATCTGGAGTCCAGGTCGCCTGGATTTAGGATCCAGCGTCACTTCCAGCCAGCGCGAGGGACTCGACCGCAGAATCCCAGCGTTGCGTTGCATTCCGTCACACGCTGTCGCTGCCGCCGGCAGCCGGGAAAAGGAGGACGGGGGGGGGGGGAACCTGAGCACCGCGCCCTTCCAAATTTCTGCGGGGGAAAGGAAGTTTCAAGTATCTCCCCACCCTCGGCCACAGAAATTGCGCCTCTCTGTTACTTTCCTAAGAATTACCTGAGGGGGGGGGACAGGATTGAGGGAGGGGAAGGGCAATCCGGAAGGAATTTTGCGTTCTTTTTATTTCTCCTCTCCCTCTCTCCTCCCCGCTGGAGAAGGCCCCCAGCATCGCGGAGGAGCGGGGCGGGGAGTGGGAGAGGGCTAATTCTGCCTTACCTGTTGCCGGGACGCAGGAGCACTGCTGAGCGCCGAAGGGCTGCACGGCGCCGCAGCAAGAGGGCCCCACCGCCGATGCCTGGACGTGAAGTTGCCCGTAGTAATAGTTGCCGTAGCTCCCCAGCCTAGATCCACCGAGGGCGGCCAGGTTAGACGCCGGAGCCACGGCCCGCGAGTAATATCCGCCGTAGTCGCCGCCGGCGGGGCCGTACAGGGAGTCCCCTCCGTGGAGGCTGGCCGAGAAGACGACGGGCGCCGCGCTGGGCTGAGACTGCTGCGCCGCGCCGGGCTGGGCTGGCTGGTGCTGGTGCTGATGGTGCAGCAGCCCCGACTCCTTCCCGCGGGGTCTGGCCGCCAAGATGCTGTCGATGCTGAACATGCCAGCGGGCATCCCCTCCGGCGCTCTGCTCGGAGGGAGGAGCAGCGGCGGCCGCGGCGACGGGACCTTCGCCTGGTAGAGGCCGAGCGACGTGTGGCCGGAGCTGGGCCGGCCGGAGAGCCCCGGGGCTACGGGGGGGACGCGAACCTAGCTTCTTGGGAGGAGGGGGGCGCGGAGGAGCCCTGCAGGGCAGCCGTTCCTTAAGAGGCCGAGCGGGGGGAAAGAAGGAGGCTCTTCGCCTTGGGACTCCGTGCCATCGTCCTCCCCTCTTCCTCTTCCTCTTCCTTCTTCTCCTCCTGCAGCTCCTCCTCCTCTTCCTCTTCCTCTTCCTCCACCTCCGCGGCCGACCGTTTCCTCCTCCGCTGTCAACTGCCTGGAGTCTCTAATCCGCTCCGACCTCTTTCCTTTTTTATACCCGGGCAACGTCATCCTGGATTGAATTCCCGGCTCTAGGTCGGATCGCGAATGAAACTAGTTTTCCCTCTTTGGGCGGGGGGAGGGGAGCGCGGAGAAGGTCCTCTTCCTCTTCCTCGGCCTCCGCGGGGACCGGGAGGGGGGAGGAATCGGGAATAGAAGCCTTAAAGAAAAGTCTCTAATCCGCTCCGACCTCTTTCCTTTTTTATACCCGGGCAACGTCATCCTGGATTGAATTCCCGGCTCTAGGTCGGATCGCGAATGAAACTAGTTTTCCCTCTTTGGGCGGGGGGAGGGGACGCGGAGAAGGTGGGGCCGGTGGGCGTGTCGGCAGGAGCGCGGGGGGAGGGGGAGGGGGGAGGAATCGGGAATAGAAGCCTTAAGAGAAAAGACGCGCCATCCCGGCCCTTAGTGGGGTCGCCCTTTGCTTCTAGGCTCTTCCTTGCTGCGGGTGAATCCCTCGCCTGCCTCCGAGTTAGGGCTGATCTCTTTCTGAGCGTTGCTGCTCATGGCCGCTCGGGTTAATCCGGGTAATGGCCTTGTCGAGAAGCAACTAATACCAACCCCCGCCGCCCCCTTTTCTGCCTCCTTCCCCAGCCCTCTTTCCTTCCGAGCCTTTTTTCCTAGGGTCTTCGGCCTTCAGAACCCAAAGCACAGTGGAGGGAAAGGCGAAAGGTTTCGCCGGGTCCGGATTTCTCGCGTCTGTACTCAAGAGGTCCAGGGTTACATTGCACTAAACTAGTCTTGGCGAGAAGCTGTGGTTACAATTCCCGAAAAGAAGTTCTCTTTTGCTTTGGAATACCTTGCCCAGAATGAAGCTTTCATTCCCAGACCTTCCAAAACGTTACAACATTTGCCTCTTTCGCACACCCATAGTCTAAACACAAACACACACACACACACACTTTCTACAACCGCCAGTTCACAGTATTGATTCTGGACGTTTTTATTCGGAATCACTTTGTCTATTCATCTCGAAGTCTTGGGAATTTCCTTCAGACGCTCACAGGGCATTTTCTGATGATTTCAGCGGATCTCTCTTCCACCCGGGGGGGGGGGAGAAGAAGGCTTCATGTCCAGAAAGCCCGAGGGGTACGGGCAGACTGCAAGCCTCCGGTCCGAAACACTGCGGACACTGATCCTACTGCAGTCGTGTATAGGGCACAAGTAAGGCGCGCAGGCGTTCGTGGCGCAGGTTTGAGCGTCCATCTTAACGCCTCCCAGTCCCCCCACCCCACCCTTCAGTCCCAACTGCAGGATGGTGAATGGTGTCTAGGAAAAACTTTGGGGTTTATGGGGCGCAAGGGTCCGCCCTACCCCTGCCGCCCGTCTGGCGCAGTAGCAACGTTGCGCCAGACACCCCTTCAGCGGGTCCCTGTCTTCACATTTCTTTAGGAGCATCCGGTGGAAGAAGAGATTCGGTTTTTCGGGGGCAGAGAGCAACCCCCCACATTTCCCTGCTCTGCCCAGATTCATACGTGTTCTGGTTCTGCCTTTTACATGCGCTTCACCTTCTGTGGAAAAGGTGCCTTTCCGTCCGTTAGAACCTCTTGTTTATGGAGGCCCTTCGCTCCTGGAAGCCGGTTCTTTGTGATTTGCAAAACGCTCCGTCTGTCACGATTGTCTCTGGCAATCCACAGGAGGGGAACTGAATCAGATTAGAATATTTACCTCCATCAAAGAAGGTAGGAAATTGGACGCGCTAAACAAAAACAAGCCATTAGGAGCTGTTGATGAAGAACAAATTAGGTCCTTTTTTTTTTCTTTTCCCCTGGCTTTCTAGTCTTCTTTTTCAACCTTCCATTCTCGATTTTCCTCAATCTGAACAATGAACGAGCAATTTGGAAATGAAATTGGAAGGGATGGCGGAGTGTGGGTTGCCCTTTTTCTTGCCTTTTCTTTCTCCTAGACTTCAGTCCAGGCTATCGATAAGCATACGGGCTGAAATCAGTTTAATTATGGTCTACGGACAAGCATTGGATTTATTTCAGTAAGTCTAAATAGGAAAGAAATAAATCTATTTGCCGCGAATAGTTAGCCCATCTAAGCAGAGAATTTTTTGGTGGAAGGAAGGAAGGAAGGAAGGAAGGAAGGAAGGAAGGAAGGAAGGAAGGAAGGAAGGAAGGAAGGAAGGAAAAGGAAGGAAGGGAAAGGGAATGGGGATGGGAATGGGAATGCTACGATTTTCAGTTTCTTAACTAGCAGGATTAACTATCGCACAATAAAGATGCCTAATACCTTTGTTCTATTCCTATATCTGCCGGGAATGGTAATCGCCCTTTCTCCAAGATCTACCTTTTGACATTCGCAGATAAGTTCCATTTTACCGGCCCCTCCTCTTCCCCACTCCCACCACCAGAGAATCCATAATATTTGACATGAAATTCTGGGCTAGACGCATCCCTCGACCCTGGAAATTTCAGGCAGCTCTAAACCCTAATCTCAAAAGCTCTTTACACCAATGCAGGCAAGTCGCTTCTTAGCGCGGGATTAAAGATGCAGAACCAAAAAAAAAAAAAAAAAGGGGGGGGGGGAGGGCAGGTGCGAGAGAAGTCTTCTCTCCCCCCAAATGTCTTGTTCTCCTTTTGCAAAGTGGCCGGCCGATTCGCAACTTTGAGTCTCTCCCCCGCCCCCATTACACTTCCCGACGCCGTTTGCTCAGGCTTCCCAGAAACTGACTTGTCGGCCTTAAGAATCAAACCTTTCCCCTTCCCGCGACCAAAGCGGTCTCTGGAGCAGCTCAGGGAACCAAAAATAAGCCTGGGCGTCGACCTGATAAATGTTATACCAACCTTACACCAAAATAGCTACAACTTAACCGAAGTCCTGAGTGTGCGCGATCTCTGGGGCGCTTGGCTGGTTACGGAAGGGTTCGTCCAGAGAAGGGATCGGCAGTTCCTTCTCCTTTAGATGCTGTTTCAGCTCTGGCTCCAGCTCGGGCAGCGGGTCCTTAGGTCCGACTCTGCCCAAGAGCCCGACGCCTTTTCGGAGAGGCGAAGACGCTTGTCAGCCCGAAGGCCGGTCAACAGGGCGCCTGGGGAAGGCTTCCCAAGAGGACGGGGGCTAGCCGTGGTTCTAACGCCCAGCGCCAACGCCGAGGTCTGCCGCGCTTCACGTCCAGGCTAACCGTGTTCAAACAAGAGTCATAATCCAACTATTCCCCCGCTATAAATGTTGCCCGCGGCAGTATTTATGTACTCAGGAGGAAAAGCGAAGGATCAAAGGTCATTTGGAGAAGAAATCCGACTATAACTGTAAAACGCTTGGTAAAAGAAGCAACTTTTTGAGGAGGACGCGCATTTGATCCGGGGCATTCCTCACCGCTGAGCTGCCATAGACCAGATTAAAGCAAGAAATCAGTTTACGTCGTTAATCAAAGTTTTGATTACGGCTTAATTAGGGAGGGCGTAATCACTCCCTTCTTGTGAACAGTACCGTTGGGCAGAGGCAACGGCCACCGTTCTTTGCGCCTACCGGTAAAACTAGAAAGCTATCCAGCCTTCCTTACAAACCGGTTTAGGATCGCGGCGCCGGACCGGCAGCTCTGCCTCTGCCTTCTTCTAAGCAAGCGCTCCAGCATTTACTAACAAGAGTCCAAGATAAATGCTACAGAAGTCGCTTTCTTTAGAAATTCCCAATGCTTCCCAACCTTTTTTGGGCGTTCCTTTTTCCTTTTTTTCCCCCTTTTTTGCTTATTTTAGCACCGGAGTCAATATTAGCTACAAACGCAGCCCCAACTAAACTCTTTTGGAGTTAACAAGGCTCTTGAGATCCCAATCTCTCCTTCGCTTTCTTTTTAATCCTTCCCCTCCCCGGCCCCGTCTACCGCGGCTACCTTTTGGTGATGAAAGCTGCTAACCTGCGGCCTCTACCTCCGGGAATGGGACGGACTCTGTCCTTGTTTGTCTGGGCAGCTGAGCAGCCGCTGGACTGCTGATCCTGACCCCCCCCCCTAGTTTAACATCCATAGCCCCCCCCCCCGTACTGTCCAAAACCCTTTGAATGGATGTGGGTGAACTTATCCCAGCCACCATTCCGCCTTTCCGCTTTCGCTTCCCCCATAGTCCCCCAGTTCCGAGTTCCCCTTCAAAGAAGCCACCGCTTATCTCACTGGGAAGCGGCAGGGATTGGAATCGCAGGTGACAGCGGAGCAACAGCGCGCGTTGCTAAGGGCCGGCATCTTCCCGGGGCCGGCGGCCCAGCGTGGGTCGGGAGCGGCAGGCACAGCTTGTCTTAAGGTCTGGCGGCACAAGCCGGGAGGTAAGGAAACAAGTCGACGCGCGGCTGATTTTCGTTATTAGGAGCCAAACACGATTCCCCGCCCGCAGGTCCGGCCCGGCGGACGGCGAGGTGGCTCGGCGAGACGCCTCTCGCTTTCTTGCCAGCCAGATGGAGGAGAGCGAAGAGCCGGGAAGAGGGCTGCAAATCGGGGTTATCTGGTTTAAATCGGCGTTGAACTGCAGAGAGGGTTGGTTTTCCTCTCTTCGGCCCCCGTTCGCCACCGATTATGCAACGGTACGCAAGTCAACGCAAGGCTAAAACAACTATTATTTCTTTTAGTAGCCCGTCCGGTATCCGTTGGAACCCCAGTTTTTATTATAAATCGGATTAAAGCCTGAAGCCGCCGTTCCCAGCATCCGCATTTAAGACAGTTGCCACGAAATAAGGGCAGGACACCGAAAACTGGCGTGCCTTAAAGGGTGATTTTAGTGTATAGGTGTACCGTTTGTGTAAAACAATAGTGATCAAAATGCTGCTACCCTCCGTGTCTAAACTGTAGGCAGGGGATCAAGGAAAGCGGAGTTTTGGACCCCATGTGTAAATCGGTCTGCTTCGGATAATCTACCCTCCGAGCGATGGAAATGGGGATCCACTTCTATTAAGAACCCCGACTTCGGAGTGATCAGTTTTCACGCAGTCTTTTAAACTCTTTCAATCCTAATTTGACTCCGATACGAGAGTGAGAGTCCGGTCCAACGAAAGTTTTTGCCTTAATGTCACCTGTCTGTTAGCTAAGGGAAATTTACACAAACTGTGTGTGGGGAGGGGGGAGGGGTAAATCATCTTCTCTGCGAGGAGGGGTTATTTGGGTCATTTTCTCCTGTTCAAATATCCTGATTTAAATGGCAGCTGTAGGATTTGGATAGGGCGTTGTTTGTTTCGGATTTCGGGTGCGCATTAGTAGCTGCTAATCATAAGCTACAATGACCACAGTAGCGATGCCGTTTACACCCAGTCCATACCTACTTGAAAATATGTTCTCGTTCAAAATCTGAAAAAATAAGCCCTTTTCCACTTTAAGTCTTTTCCATTCGCTCCCTATTCCCCCGGAACCTCCTGACACTGGAAAGGGGCAGTAAAAAAAAAAAAACTATTCTAGGTGATCAAAAAAGGTCTGGCACCACCTCTTTTGCTCCAGTAAGAGGCAAGACATTTGTAACTTCCCTGTTTAGATGGGAGAAAAGAAAGAAAGAAAGAAAGAAAGAAAGAAAGAAAGAAAGAAAGAAAGAAAGAAAGAAAGAAAGAAAGAAAGAAAGAAAGAAATTGTGCGAAGGATCGCGGCGGGGGGTAGGTGGGTGGGTGGGTGCTGTGACTAATTCTCCTGGATTTTGTAGTGAAAAGAGACCAAAAGAATAAGAAAGAGCTAAAGGGAAAGGGGCTGTGCCAGGAGCTGTGGAAGCGGAGTTTAATTTGAAAAATCCGCGGCACAGCAGAATCGGGGTGCGTTTTAGGCGCAGCTTTATCCAACCTGCGTCCCTGGCGGGACTTCTTTTGAACCTGCGCGCAAATCGGCAGGTGAGGGCCGGAGACCAAGCCCCGCTTTCCCCTCCACGCACGCGTCTCTACTACCAAAAGTGGCAAGAGGCCTTAGTGGCTCGGCTTTTTCAAAGGATCCCCGAAGGTCGGCGTCACGAGTGTCTTCCCACGGCTTTCAGTTTAGCACAGGGGTTCTCAACCTTGGCAACCTTAAGACTTGTGGACTTCAACTCCCAGAATTCCTCAGCCAGCTTTGCTGGCTGAGGAATTCTGGGAGTTGAAGTCCACAAGTCTTAAAGTTGCCAAGGTTGAGAACCCCTGGACTTTAGCAGCTTTCAAGGGCGCCTTGAAAAGGCAAAACACCCTCCCCGCGCCCGGCGGCGATTGCCAAGTGCACCTTGGCTGGAGAATCCCGGACCTTGGACAAATGAACTGGGAGGAAGAAACGGGCGCCCTTCCTGACTAGTTTGTGGGGTCCTTCCAGGGCCACCTAGCTGCTCCTGGCAATGGAAGGATGGGCTCTCCCGGCAGGGTCACGCACCGTGGAAGAAAGCTGAGAAGGAGCTGCATCAGCAGAATATAACATTGTTAAATATGGTTATTTAGCCTTGACCTAAGCTGAGATACTGGAAAACTTGACTGAAACGATCTGTTTAGGACAGCTCTGCCTACAGACTTTGAGAAAGCAGAGATGCTCAGGGACACCTAGAAACTGTAAGTTAGAAATTTCAGACGTCTATTAAAGCGCGTCTATTAAAGTGTAATTCTTGCTTAGAGAGAACTGGGGCCAAGGCTGAAGCTTTCTCTGGAGTAACTGCTTTTCGCACCAGCTAAACCCAGGTTTATTCAAGAAGGGCTTTCCCACAAATTCAGAGCATGACTGGACTTGCTTTATTTTTTTTGCTTATATTGAAATAAATTTTCCAGCCAAGTGTTAAATTTTGTAAGTCTATCCGGATGAAAGAAAACAAACTGACAAACAATGACGATTTCTTCTCCTTCTTCCATTCCCCTTTATTGATGGGAAGATTTGGGATAAATTTTTAACAAGGATTAGGGCTACAATATATATTTGTGCGGGGAATAAGGACTCTTAAACTGAATGGATGGGGGGTCTAAAGGATAGGTGTCAGCTACTAGGTGGCAATCCTTGGAGAGTGTTTACTATAACCTTTGGCACGAGCAGCTCAAAGCTAAGCACTTTCGAGCCGCATTCATTTCAGTAGCAACATTCAAGTCTAAGCTGAAACATAGTCATAATATTTAGCCGTATTGTACCACATTGATCTTTATTATAGCTTAAACATTACAATAACCACAGTATAATAAAGTGCCTCGTATGTATCCGGGCTTCTGACAACAGCCCTATACATTGGGTCAGAGTTTTGATTGTGTCTTAAGTCTGTAAACATTTCACCTTTCAGTCATTCTTAATTACTTGAACTTTGCTTCAGCCCTTCTCTTCCTCCTTTTCATAAGTCCCATAGGACTTGATTCAGCCCATTAAAGGCAGTGCTCCCCATGAATCTCAGGTCAATTAAACATGGATGTGGTAAACCTCTGGTTTTATCAGCAGCACCAACTAGTACTGCCAGGGGAATGTGGGACTGCTAGTGCTGTAATTCAGGAACATCTGGAGGACCAAGGTATATCTCCACATATTCTTGGCAGCTGGTGTATCATCATGCCATGATGAGGCAGTGGAGAACCAAGTCTACAATGTCAGACTTTCCTTCTCCATTCAATCCAGCTAGTTAAATGTCATACTGAGCAGAGAAAGAGGAACAAGACTCCGCTGTGCTCTTTGGACACCCTTCCATTTGTGGGTATTGTGCCCAGAGTGGATTGCACCAAGTTCTTACAGTGCAACACTCAGGGATAATTCGTTTCCTAAATAAACTTCTCTTGAACTGATTAGGAAAGTCAAATCCATTTTAAAAACACAGAGCAACACACACACACACACACACACACACACACACACACACACACACGCACAAAACCTCTCTTGCAAAAAAAAAAAAAAACAGAAAAAAACTAAAACCAAAACCAAAAACCAAAAACCAAAACCCCTGATCCTCAACTCTTCCCTTGAATAATATCAGTTTCTAAAGTTTTCATTTATATATAAACTTTATTAATGAAGATCTTTGCTTGAAATGTCAGGGGGGATTTGAAATTTTGAGTAAATTATGAAGCTTGCATGTCTTGCCAAGTCATGGGTCAAATGCATTTGTGGGGTGGGTGTGGGGGGAAACTGCTAAAAAGAGCATATGGTTTGGAATTTTTCTACAATGACTAGTGTTTAAATAAATTGCTTGTACTGCTTAACTTCATGTATAATTTTGACAGAAATTGGCCTATAGCCTTTTGATATGTAAACATTTCAGGCTCTTTTATGCGGCAGAAAGAGACACTTGCTTTTTAGCATCAGCTAAAGCAGCCATCCAGTAATGAGAAAGAAAAGAAGAAAGAAAGAAAGAAAGAAAAGAAAGAAAGAAAGAAAGAAAGAAAGAAAGAATTCACCATTACAGTTTTTTTCTATATTTTAACTATCAAAGTAGGACATTTTAAAAGTAATGCCCATTAGGAGATATATAAAGAAAATGAGGTGAGAATGTGCATTTATTCTCTGAAATGGATGAATCACAGCATTAAAGTGCAGCCTCTGTCACTTTTTTCTTTTTAGAGAGCGGAAAATTAGACAGCAGACACACTTAATATAAGGCTCTGACTTGCAGGCTCTTAAATATCTGTCTTGCAACAAATCAATCACTGGTAAAGCATGAAAAGGCATTGGAAGGAATGGGTGGGAAGTTATCATTTCATTTCATCTCAGATAGACGTTAAGTTTGGTCTTGATTCATTTGATTCAATGATTTTTTTTATCTAGAAGGTTATGGTGGTACTTATATTAATATAAATTCAGAGATTCTAAAAAGTGTTAGTTACAAATATTTTTTTCAAATCTACTTTGCAAATTAGTGTATTTCCTACATTGTGTTTTAGGAGAAACTATGAATATATATGAACAATGAAGACAAACATTTGAAAATATTCCAGACCACTGGCCATTTGTGTTCGTTTTTTTCTACAATGACTGGCAACAGCATTTCAAGACTTTCCCAATTTGATCTAGAAATGCCAGGGGAAAAAACGGGACCTGCAATCTTCTGTGCGCAAAGCACAAGCTCAGCCATTAACCCTGTGGCAATCTACCAACAGGAATGGGCTTGTGTGAGAGAAGACAGATACATAAACATGTGTCCTTCTTTAGTCATAATCCATCCAGCTCAGTTCCAGTGTATCTGAATAGAAGTTATTGGGAGGTTTTGTTTTTTTTTAATATTAGGGGAACAATTATTTTTTCCTAAAATTTCCATGTATGAACAAAAATGTAGTGGGATTCAGCCAGTTTGCACCAGTTCGAGAGAATTGGTGGCTAAATTTTGCATTCATAGAAATGGCTGGCTTCAGAAGTCCAGTCTAGGCTTTGGAGGCCTGGAGGAGGCCTCCCAAGCCTAGAACGGCCCACCCAGAAGTGCCTGATGCCACTTCCAGAAGTACGTTCTAGGCCTTGGAGGCTCAAGCCTGAATTAAATAAGAGAACCGGTTGTTCAGGTATTTGAATTCCACCACTGTATGCAAGTAGTGGAAAATTGTATATAAATTTATAACTAGAGTTCTGAGCCTGATTGTTCCAACTTGGTAATGTCGTCATATGAACAACCAGCTCAGAGAGCACCAAGACCTCCATCCCACCCTGAGTTACCTAAATTCTCTTCTACTGAACTACATTTATAAATAAATACAGGTAGTCCTTGACCTATGACCACAACTGAGCCCAAAATTCCTATTGCTAAGTAAGACAGTGGTTAAGTGAGTTTTTTCCCATTTTATGACTTTTCTTGCGATGGTTGTTAAGTAAATCATTCAGTCATTAAGCAAATTTGGCTTGCCCCATTGACTTTGCTTTTTGGAGGCTATAATCACATGACTCTGGGACAGCACAACTGTCATAAATTCACTCCAGTTGCCATGCTAATCCAAATTTTGATCACACATGGCCATGGAGGTGCCACAACAGTCGTAAGTGTGAAAACTGGTCATAAGTCACTTTTTTCAGTGCTGTGACTTCAAATGGTCACTAAACAAATGGTTGTAAATGGTAAGTAAGTAAATAATCAGTTCATCTCAGCATGAATCCTGAAAGTCTGTTGTTCCACGAAAACAACTTTATTTCTTCATTTGAAGGTTTCTAGCATTTGAAAATGCTCTTTTGTGCTACAATTGGGATTATAATCATAAAGCCTCTTGGCTGCTCCTGAAAAGCTGAACAAGGCAGATCTGTTAATATGTGAATACTACCAGAAAAGTCCAAAAAGAAGAAAGAAAGCAATGGCAAAGCACATCCATATTTTTCCCATGAAAAATGCATGGGCCTATCCCTGAAATGAACAGGAATTGCTTCAACTTTCTTGTTTCTAGTACTGAAACCAGATTGACCCATTCCTCGTCTCTTCTGCTCCAGCAATTCTTCATGTACAATAATCAACAGAGCGTCCCATGTGGCGGCTCCAGGATTGAAAAGTCTCATGACTGCATTTTAAGTCCAACCTTTCCATTAAGCCTTAATCTGCATCAGCTTATGTTTAGATGAATGCTTTCTCCCCTCAGGTCCTAAACACATTTAGTAAGAAAGATGATTCCTTTATTCCAAGGGCAGCTAAAACTATGTGGGTTTTTTTTTTTTTCCATCTGAAGGATTCCTTCTTTCCCTTCCCAACACTCACTTCTCCGGAGAAATAGAGATAAGTCCTCCAGGATCCAATTGATCAGACAAAAATGCTAACAAAATAAGACAACTTGGTTTTTCCTCAATACTAAATATAGAAGGTCTCACTTGGAAGCCATGGACTAAAGGGGAATTGCTCTTGTATTTTTCTTCTTACTTTGAATAGCTGAAGAAGATCTGCAAAAGAAACCAAAGTAAATCTACCTATTTACTACATTTGTCCTGTTGCACCTATGAAAAAAAACCCTCTAGGTATTCTTTTCCTAACTTTCTTAAACGGAAGAGATATTGAATATGTATAAATTCTAGAAGCTACTGAAGAAATCCATTTATTGCTAATATATCTGTTTAACATAAATAAACCTCCTCATGTTGATTGGGTGGATAAGTCTCACACTGGTGCTAGACAGAAGAGGACCTGGAGGGTTGCCTGGTGCCAGACAGCTCAATGTGTTTATTTCCTGTGCGCTTTAGTTGGGGCTGCACCATAGCAGGGAAGGGGATTGGAATGAATGATATAATTTCAATCTGTTAGGCTCGTAAAAGAAATGCAAATTTATTCTATATAGCAGTTTGTCATATACGGATTGCTTCAGCCACACTGCACCTTTTGTTCGCTCCTTGAGGTAGCAGCCCCTGTCTTTCACACAAAACAACACACACAGAATTAAAACAAATTAGGAAAGTATGAAATCAGAAGGCACTTTTCCTTCTCCTCTGCCATTCAGCTGCTAGAGTGAATTTGACAGTATTTGCTAGAGGAACACATTTCATAGGGACTGGAAATTAATTTAGAAATCAGAATCATACAAAATAATCATAAAGGTGAACAGTCTGCGTGCATTGGCCTCCACATAAGGCTCTCTGTCTATTTCAAGATCAACATCTTCAGTTATAGACATTAAACTGAGGGGGAAATTCATGTAGGCACAGTCTCTTCCCCTTATTCCAAAGGCCAGCACTGTCTTCTTTCCAATTTTCAAATTATTTCCCTAATGGCCATTAGAGGATTAGATACATTTAGGATTAGTCACTATTTTGCAATGAGTTCCCAAATAAAAAGCTCCACTGAAAAGCAGGGATCTCTTGCCATTGTATTGCTTCTCATCAGATGGAGATTGCATGTTTTCCCCTCCTTTCCTATATTCATTCCTTTGAGGTAAAAAGTCCTTCAGCCAAAAGCTTGAATGGTTGCAAGCTTTCTGGCCCCTTTGTTTGGTGCATCTACATTTTGTTGTTCACTTGCACTGTTCCATCGGCTCTTTCTTCAAGGTGCTCAATTATATAGCCACAACATCTAGAAAACCATCAAGGTTAGAAACCATTTAAACACCAACACACTTGCATGGTGCCAACGAGATCTAGTGTGAGTGACAAAAGCAGGAAATTTTGGTGTGGATGAAATTTTGTCTTTGGTAGCAGAGAAGGCTTTGGCCAGTTTTAGCATATCCTGTCACTAGATTTGGTGCCTAGTTTAGATGGAGATGTTAATGTAATATTAGGCACAGGTTAGATGGTTTTAGGAAAATTCAGTATAACCAAGTCAATAATGGCCAATCTATTATCCAAGTTGATTAAATATTCTGTTCTTTACTGGATATAATTCCAATTGGCTCCCTTA
The DNA here is from genome assembly GCF_016545835.1 of Crotalus tigris. Lineage (NCBI taxonomy): Eukaryota > Metazoa > Chordata > Lepidosauria > Squamata > Viperidae > Crotalus > Crotalus tigris. Next base: position 153,243 of record NW_024097205.1, read on the forward strand.
GATGATACGTTAAGGTTTTCTATCCCTCCCAGTGATACAGACCATACAAAGAAGTCACTTAATTAGAGCCTCCTGCATAGCTCAGCAGCTTTCAAAGGATTCTGATGGGAACACATGAGAAAGTCTTTACTATTGTGGCCCCCAGTTTATGGAAACTGTCTCTCCCAAGATATCAATTCAAGTTCCATTTCTCAATAAACTTTTATGTGGATAAATCCTACCATGATTAATGTTTGTCTAGTTTTGCTCTGATTACCTTGTTCTGATTAGGTTCTTCTTTGCCCCCCACTCGACCATCATCCTTCTTTTTACTAAAAATTTCTTACCATCTATTTAGAGCTAATCGTGTCATCTGAGAGCTTAGTCAATATGATATATTAAATTGCAGGTAATTTAAAGAGCTGCTTTATTTATGCATGTTTACCTCAATCTTTACTCAGACAGGTTGAGTAGTTACTGGTGAATAACAAGATATGTTTTAGACTTAGACTATCAAATATGTGATACAAATGTATAAAGAGAAGAAGGAAAATCAGTATAAATAAATCCAGAGATTAATTCTACTGCCACTGGGTTATCAAAACAATCCCTGGGATGGAAATATTACAGCAACTTAGTCTGTATACTAAGTTACTCATATTTTCTGGGCTTCAACAGTACACTGGATCATAAATTAACCAAAGAGACTTAGTTCACACAACACATTAAGCAGCTAAAAGTAAGGCTGAAGCTAATTAAGTGCAATGTATTGTGCAAATAAGAACTGTTACATCTGGGATGCAGAATTGCAGAGGATCATAAGATTGCAACAAAGAGGAAAAGAAAAAATTCTTTGCTGCTGTCTCTTGATCAGTTGGAACTTTACAGCTTTAGCAGGAATGGAATTTCTGGCTAATTAAACATCCTGATTAAGGGTGTTGTATAAATTCAGCCATATATAGGAAACAACTGTATACTGTACATAAAATAGTCTCTATCATGTAGTTTTAGTGTAAAGACTCGCTCCTCCATTTCCATCCAACTTCCATTATCTGAGCTGTTTTTAACTTTGCAGGATGCAACCTGGGTCAGTCACCAGAACCAGAAGTTTAGCCTTCCAAGCTTTTGAACTCATGCTGGAACCCATCCTCAAGGCATTTCTCTCTAGCAGAGTGTGTGCTTTGGGCTTGTGTGTGTGTGTGTGTGTGTGTGTGTGTGTGTGTTATTTATATAGTGCCTGTTGTGTGTGGCTTTTTAGATGTTGATTGGGGTGTTGATGGCTAGCTATTAAGTCCTTGGCTGTTGTTTCCTCGTGTTGCCAAGCTCTGCCTCCTGAGTACTTCATAAGCTAGTGTTAAATTAGCACTTCTGTTGATTGATGAGGGGCCTCGTTTCCCAGGCTTCAATCACTTCCCTGGCTGGTTTTGTGCCTGCTCATCCAACAATCTTAGTAGCTGTGAAATTGAATGTATATCCTTGTTTATTGCAATGTGAGGCTACCAATGAGTTAGGGTCTCTTTGTCTGACCGCTCGCTTGTGTTTTTTTTAAATTTAAATAAACATTTATAGTTACACCAATATAATATTTCAAACAGGGAAGCAGATGTGATATTCTTCAATTCCTTCTTTCTTTCTGCAGACCTCTGTATTCTTTTCTGACAAATAAGTATAGAAAGTTATTCAGAGCTATAAGGGGAAGGGTGATTGATTAAAAATGGCCTTCTCCCCCCTCCAATATAAGCCTCTCCTCATTTGTGGAATCTCTTTCACAAATCAAAGGAGCTGTTCCATTCATTTATTAAAAAGCATGAGCCCTGTGACTTGGAAAGGGTGGAGAAAGAAATCGGAATATATGGGTTAAATGAACTATAAGGAGCAGTAACATAAATGGATAGTTTCAGAAACTAATGTCTAGGTCAGATGGGTAATAAAATCATGAAACAAATATCCAGGAAGACATAATGATGCTTCATATAACCAGGAAATCCTATCCTTAGATCAGGTCTCCTTTAAATCACAGCACTGAATTCCCCTTATCCCTGTTCTAGGCCTAATTTATGTATTCTGGAGTGGAGGGGTAGTCTGTTTTTTGTAATGATAGTTTTGGGAATTCAGTGCAATTTCCAAATGCCTAGAAGCTAAACTAAAACCCTGTGTCTACATGATACTGAAGAATTAATTGCTCCCAGTAGATCTTTTCCTATCTCCTTTTTGTCTTTTTTCCCCCCATTTGTGATAGAGATAGGCTTTTTGACCCCTACCTGATAAAATTGGTAGGTAATTCTAGGATGAGAGTTGACTCAAGTATAAGTTAACCATTTAAATAACTTTGGGACAGCTGTAGCAGAATATAACACCAACACCAACACAATAATACATTAAGGACTAAGAAGATACATGCATTTAATGACTGCAACTCAAATTAAAGCATACAATTACTTTTCAATGGCCCTTATTTCCCCAGTCACCTAGCTTTTGTAAATATGTTAATGAACCAGTTTTTTATATAATTAATTAAAGTAAAATTCTCGCTTATTAGGCATGAGGCAAAACAATTATTCCAGAAACACTCAGACACTATTACGGTAAAACAATGTGTTTTTCAGGTGATATTTTCCCAATTTTCCCAACACCTGATGGTGTTATGAATCACATAGTTTTATAATATCAAATTGAATCTAACCAAGACGCCTGGTTCAAGGCACAAGCTGAGACTACCAATTTTGTCTAAATCCACATAGTTATGTCATATATAAAACAACTCGATTTTCAAATGACGTGCAGAAAGCCATATTCTCCTTTTCTGCTAATAGCCATAGTATTGGAGTTGGAGAGAAGAAGTCTGGTCCTGGGATTCAGCAATGAACAGAGGAGAACCGATTTTCTTTTGAGAAATACACAGTAACCGATCTCAGTTCTCATCTCAGAAATAAAAGCTAGCATTGGGTCATTGAGATTCATATCTGGACAATTTTCAGGCCAACGTGAAATATATATTTTTTTAACTTTTAACATCTAAATCAATAATTTATTAAGCTATTTCCAGGACTAGAAGTGTCTGCATAGAGGAGTATAAAAAAAATCAAGATGGTGGCTGAGGAGGCTCCTTAATTAATCAGATTTTATTTTATTTTCTGCCTTAATCATAAAATCAATTTGCATTAAAGTGTTTTGTTAGTCTTTCAAGATTAACCAGATTAAAGAACCTTATCCCTGCAGTTTTCTTGGCAAATTTCAAGAGTGTTTGCCATTGCCTCCTTCCTAGGGCTGAGAGAGAGTGACTGGCACAAAGACATCCAGCTGACTTAATGCCTAAGGCAGAACTAAAGCTCATTATCTCCACTTTCTAGCCTGGTGTCTTAACCATTGCAACAAATTGGCTATCTACCTATATATTAGGACTGCAATAGTATACCCATTGACCATTCAGGTCAACAGAATTAAATTTTAAGTGAGATAGAGATGTATCACACAAAATACTGTAGGTATATGTTGTGCAGCCAGATTTCCAACCTGCTCATTTCATTTTTTAAAGAAAAGACCAAGTTTTACAATTCCGTCCTGTAAGAGTGAAATTATATCTAATCGTATCTCATACTGTTCAAGAGAAAAAATGTTTTGTAAAACAAGTTTCTAAGTTAGCTTGAATACAGTGTTTCAGATTCCTTGCATATTAAACATCAAGTAGCCTGGATAGCCAGGCTCTTGGCTGAACTCCAGGCATCTTATTATATACCATGAAAAGCAAATATCAGCCCTCCATCCCATATGCCTATAAATTAAATGCTTCTTTCATGAACAATTCAATAGAAGCATTTTACAATCAGCGTGCAAATATTTTCTTGGTTGTGCATTTGTAAGTAGTATCATATCCTTGATGGCATATGAATGAATAAGTGTTTAGTGAGTGTCCACTAAGAAAAGGGCTTCAAATAAGCATTTTTTAAAGCATGGGTATATTCGTAGATATACATGAAGGAATGAATAATGCATCTAAAAACATCATTGATTGGTTATGATGAAATATTGAGAGTATACAAAAGCAGTAAGAAATTCTGATCAGAGACAAGTCAGTTTTGATAGTCTCAAGAGTAGTAGCAATGGACATGGAAGAAAAAGAAAGTGAAATAAATAAGAATGAAAACAGAATAATTGTAGTAAGAGTAAGTTCTATACAAAAAGTAGATTAATTATCCCAAAAGAATGAATGGAAGATGGCTGGAAAGAAAGAGGAGGTGAAAGTTATTTGAAACAAAATGGAAAGACTTATGCTACAGGGCGCCGAAGAAAGATGAGGAATTAAAGGAAACTATGAAAAAGGATGCTTGGTGAAAGCTGTAGATAAAAAAATAATGCATATGAAAGAATGATTGCCTCAGAAAAAAAGGGATGAAAGGTATAATGTATAATTGCATAATGGGAGTAAACCTGCCAAGAATATAGTCAAAGAGAATAAGGGCAGAGTTTTAAGGTTTAAAAAAAAAAAAAAGGGGGGGGGAAGGCAGAACAATTGAGGAAATTAAAAATGTTTTGAAAGTAGGTGTAGAGGCTAAATATGGAGTCTTCAGATATATGAACAGAATTCTGATCAAAAGTTTACAAAAAGGATCAATGTGCATAATCTTTTCTATTCGGGACATTATACCAGGCCACAGAAGTATACATGTTTTCTGTGTCTGCATGGCTGGCTGCCAAGGAGTAAAATTCTAGGCTATAAATCTGTCATAGGCAACAGATAAAACATATTTATTTATTTATTATAAATACATTATAAAATGTATTGTCTGCCCATTTGACCTCAGGCCAACTCTGGGCAGCTTACAATCATTAAAAAATAAAAACTGTACAAAGATTTTAAAAAATGCTATATAGAGCCAAATACTGAAACCCATTAAAAGATAGGGTATTCAGTAGTTCTAGCACAAGCTAACCAAAGTTAAAAACAAGCTTTTGGAAAAGTCCTATCCCAATACCTCTGAGAGAAGGTAATGCCTGTATGATGCAATAGAGAGCATGAATTTGAAAATTAATTCATCAGACACCAAGTTATTTCAACTTTCTGTTATACTATCCTAACTCCATTACAATACTTTCCAAGACTTCTATTAACTCCAATTTTCTGTCCTTATCTATCTCAAAGGGCTGACTTTAATCATTTAATGTCAATTTATATTTGATGTAATCAACACAGAGTTGTCTTGAGTTTCTTTCTGACTCTTTCTATTTTCCCAGAACTGAGATTTCTTTTGAAATGGCTCCACATGTTCCTGGCATTCTATTACAATATGAATGTAGTAGAAACAAGCACAGTTTGCAAAGACAAAAACTGTGGGAAAGTATAGAGAATGGCATCGGTAAACTAGATTTTACTCTATTTTCTCTTTACCTCATAAGGACTTTAATTTCAACATGCTGCTATATTTCTTTATGGGATAATAAGATGGAGAGCCAAAAGTGTGCATTAGAGATTTCTTAAAGGTCATGCTGACAGTTTCAGTGGCCATCTCGATCTTTATAACCCATTTTCTGCCATCGCTGCCCCCACCCACCCCTCACCCACCCACCACCCAAAGAAACCCTGAGACAGGCAGAATTTAAGAAAGGAAAGGTGTTTCAACTCACACTACTTCAAAATTGAGGCTGGGTAGTCTTTATTTAAGCTACAACATCCCTGATTGTTGTGAGCTCATTAGATGCCTAACAATGCCTGCCTACCTGCCTACCTATGGATGCCAGTTACATTGCAGCTCCTCTTGTAAAGACAGTATCGATTGATTATGTTAGATATAGTGGCATGATTGTTCAGGGGTGCATGTTGTATGTGTGTGAAGAAGTACATTTGAAAGAAAGGTGCCAGATGTGTGATGCAGCTCTAAGCAAGTCCTCAGCAAGTGACTCCGATACAAACATTTCATTAAACTGAACTCTTTTTTTCTTTTTTTCTTTTTCAGATAGAGCTAGACTGTTGATGTGCAGAAAAAATTAAATATGTCAGACAAACTGTGCACACTGAAACAAACAGAACATTGATTGTATTCTTCACCGGCTTCTGCAAAATAGCATTTCATATTGCATGTCAGATCTCTACTTTTCCCTGCCTGTTAACATACATTTTATTGTGAAAGGTATTAGCATGCCAGCATTCCCCTATATTTGATTATAGCTGATCGCAATCAAGGTAATTTTACTGCCAATAGCAATGATGCCAGAAATAACATAATTTAATAGCATGTGGTTTAGGCCTTGTTTATAACTACCCTCTACACTCTCTGCAGTGATCATATAAATAGCTAATATCTAATGCCCTGGATTAATTTTTAACAAATGTTGACATTGCTTGAGTGCAGTCTGATGAAACTTACAATCTTGTCATGAAACAAATTGTTTCATTAAAAGAAAAAGTCTTTTTATTATAATATTCCAAGATGTGTGGTTCTTAGAAAGGAACTGGCTATGCTTTTAAGCGTAATCATAAACAAGTACAACATTGCTAGATAACATGGAAATGTAACGTAACAAGACTAAAATAATTTAAAAAGTAACATCCTCCCCCACTATTAATGTTTTAGGAATATGAGTTGACTAAGGACACTACAATCTATACATAAATTTCAACTTTAATTCCTAACATATATACCTGAATTCCACCCATATTAAATGTGAGAGGCTGGTTCTTTTCCTTAAAAGCTGATCAAAATTTGGAGCATGGAAAAAGAGAGCTTTTCCAATATTACTGCTTCCCCTTATCATGGGTAGTAAGATTCATTTCTAGCCAATAATCTAGTACTTAAAATAGCTAAATTAGACAATATTTCAAAGGTCATCCATTCCAATCCTTTACTAACACAAAGAACCTTCTTGATGACAGATGGCCTTCCAGCCTCTACTTAAACTTTTCTATGGAAAGAGGGGAGGTGCCATCTTCCAAGTAGCCTCTTCCATCCATTGAAAATGTTGGCACCAGTAAAGCAGTGAAGCGTGTTTGTTCATCTTGACCTACAGAGAGAATGAGTCTTCCTCCTTTAATAGATGTGGAGTTAAAGACCAAAAGAATTTTGTTATTTCCAGGATTATTAAATTACATATCTAATATACTTCCTGGGTATTAGGAGAGTTTAGAACTGAATTCATCCTATCCATGCTCTGGTTACATCTAATGAGGATAATTATTACAGGGCTTAACTATAATTCTCTATTGATTCTCTTGTGCATGAAACGCTTCTGCTGGTAAGCCAGGCTGGAGAATTTCAACAAAAGGCATCTTTAACTTATGTAAATATTATTAGGTTGAGGGTTCACTTTAGTTAGCTTGCAAACTACAAGCCCATTCCTCCAGTGGGTTAAAATGAGATAAGGGAGGGAATGGAGAATGGCACAATGGAGGAGTGGGAGGAGGAATAAACCGAGGACTGAAAAAAAAAAGCAGTTAATTCCATTCTGTCAGCAGTGGATATTAAAGATTATGAGCTGGCACACTCAGTTATGTGTAAATCACAATAGCAGCACTGTTAAATTTTTATTTGATTTTGCAGAGGTAGGTAGGATTCAGAACACAGACTTGGTATCTTCTGCTGTAATTGCATCTGGCAAGCTGCAACCAGAGCTTTTAGAGATATTTTCATATGAGAGAAAGGCACCATTCCCAAACATTTTAAAGCTCACGAGTGACTGATTTTTCTTTTTGAGTTCATTTGAGTCATTGTGCCTCCAGTTCATAACTGCTGGTATCTTGAATTAAGTCTAGAGGGAAAAAATTGCATGGTTTTAAGAATTCATCCTGTTCATGCTGTTCAATACAACTGGGTATCACATTCAGACTGATTTCTATTTGTTTAATTAATAAACCATACCCGATTTTTTTTCTTTTAAAAAGTATCTCAAGATGGCATGCAGCTGTTTAACATTAAAAAATTCAAATAGGCCAAGGAAAATCAATTAAAACTCAACAAAAGTAAGGTTTTTTAAAAAGAAAATCATAAAAAACTTTGTGGCAAAGAAATTTTCATTTAGTCACTTAAGAAGCAGCGGTGTCGCTTCTGACATTTGACACGGCTTTTGAGGAACTTCTAATTAGAAGTTGAACTTGTTTTACATCTTTCTTGATGGTGGAATATAGAGCAGAACCCAAGCTGACTCCAAAAAGAGAAATGGTAGCCTTCCCACTCAGCTTGATTTCAAGCAATTAACACTTTACATATTTGGTAATATACTCAATTAATCCTGAAAAAAAACTTATGATACAGGTAGTCCTCCACTTGCAACAGTTCATTTTGTGACCGTCCGAAGTTACAATGGCACTGAAAAAAGTGATTTATGACCATTTTTCACACTTAGAACTGTTGCAGCATCACCATAGCCATGAGATCAAAATTCAGACACTTGGCCACTGACTCCTATTTATGACAGCTGCAGAGTCCCGAGGTCATGTGATCACCTTTTGCCACTTTCTGACAAGCAAAGTGTATGGGAAAGCCAGATTCACTTAACAACTATGCTACTAACTTAACAACTGCAGTGATTCACTTAACAACTGTGGCAAGAAAGGTCATAAAATGGGGCAAAAGTCACTTAACAAATGTCTCACTTGGCAACAGAAATTTTGGGCTCAATTGTGGTCATAAGTTGAGGACTACCTGTACTGATATTATAAGAATCTCAAGAAAACAAGTTTCATGAAAAAAAAAAGAACATTGGAGAGAACTCCTCACAGTGATGTCAGTAGCTGAGCCAACAGATCTACTACAGCTAGATAAAAATACATAAAAAGAAGCTGAACGCATTGATGTGTTTGTAGAAAAACTATTAAGACATTGGACTAGGAATGAATGAATACTGAAAGCAAATGGTGAGAATGAAAAATGAATGAAATTAGCTGGAGCGGGTTCATCAGACTTGAATGTGTTTTTGTCTGTTTCTGCATAGAGTTAATGGATCCCATCTTGTTTTGTTTTGCATAGTGAAATATCCAGAGTTATGCTGGAGATCAGCAGTGCCTAAACAGAACTAAATAAAGTTAAATATATTTCTACACAAAACATGCATGTGCAAAAATATAAACAAATTTGTAATCTGAATTTAAGGCACCTGGAATACTGCATCCAGTTTTGGTTGTCATGATGTAAAAAAAGATGTTGAGACTCTAGAAAGAGTACAGAGAAGAGCAACAAAGATGATCAGGGGACTGGAAGCTAAAACATATAAGGAACAGTTGCTTGAATTGGGTATGTCTAGTTTAATGAAGAGAAGGACTAGAAGTGACATGATAGCAGTGTTCCAGTATCTCACGGATTATCACAAAGAAGAGGGAATCAAGGTATTCTCCAAAATATCTGAAGGCAAGACAAGAAGCAATGGATGAAAACTAATCAAGGAGAAAAGCAACCTAGAACTAAGGAGAAATTTCCTGACTGTTAGAAATCAGTGGAAAAGAATTAATCAGTGAAACAATCTGCCTCCAGAAGTTGTGAATGCTCCAACACTGGAAGTTTTTAAGAAGAGATTGGACAATTTGTCTGAAATGGTATAGGGTTTTCTGACTGAGAAGGGGGTGGGGTGGGGTTGGACTAGAGGACCAACTGACCAAAAGACTTTTTTGAAAGTTCAGGACAGGAGTCCCTGCAGTGGGAAGCCAGAAGGGGAAAATAAAAAAGGTTAAGATGGCTGCTTGCAACGGAGGGATCATCTTTAGTTTTTCTAGTTCAGGAATAGATTAGCTTTAAAAAATTCTCTTCTAGGTGAATCTGGCTCATTATTCCATCTAAACTAATGTTTGTCAATCTCTGCAATTTTAAGATGTGGTGGTCTTTATTCTGGCTGGGGAATTCTGGGAGTTAAAACCTGCACACCTTAAAGTTGCTGAGATTTAGAAACACTGATCTGAATAGTCCTTTTAATTTAATTAGCAGTAACATCTCAGAGTTTTAGAAACCATTTTTTTTCATCTTTGTTTAAAGATACTGGGATTAATATTGAGAATTTCTGCATATCAATCCTGGTTTGTAACCCAAGCTGTAATATAGTCTTAATTTTTCTGAGCTGGAAGAAATTAGATCCTACATAAAGCAATGTTAGCCTTAAAAACAATATATGGATAAAGATGTACTTTGGGAAGCTTGAGACAAGGCATCCTAAATCTGTCATGATAAAAATATCCCTGGTGAAAATCATCTTGGCTACTTCATTGTCATTTGAAATAAAGACAGAGAATCACATGCATCATTCTAGCTTCAGTTGACCTTCATTACATCTCACTGATTATTTTTCTCTGCCTTCATGACTTATTTTCCAGCAAAGGATGTATAAACCAAATATTTGTACTAGCATAACTTTAGAGAATGTGAAACAGGTTAATCTGTATTTAAGAAGAAAATATACCCCAAAATGTTTATGTTGGTTACATTCATTGGCATTTACTACAGGCCTACTCCTCCTAAAATTTCAACTCAGCTTTGTAAATTTTATAGAAACTACATAATGCAGTTATTAGCCCCGACACTTCCAATCTCAGAGGAATGAGTTGGATTTTGCTTTCTCCATACAAGCGGGTTCACACCTGAAAGAGATTAGTTGGGGACCACCAGTAGCTTGAAAACTTAAGCTCCAGTATTTTGTTTCCAGTTTTGCTCTGAAAGATACTCCAGGTGTTCTGATTAATTAGCAAGCACAAGTCACTGTGTCACTGGCCAGTGTGCAACAGCTGATTGTGGATCACACCTACTTTTAGGAGTGGTTTCAATTAAGGTCTAGTTAGCAGACATTTCCCAACGTTTCAAAATACTTATGGGAACATGTAATGGAGATGATTCCAAGAAAAGAACAATTCAAAGAAAAGTTTATGTTGGGAGAAAGGAAAAAGATATGTAGCATCTACTCCACTTCCATTCCCTCACACAAAGATAACTAGGTAATATTATAGAAAATAGTAAAAAATCTCAGAATATGCTCATGTCAAATTATTGACTGCAAGATAGGATGTCTAAGGATGTTTTTATGTAAACAAGGGTCTTATCCTGAATCAGGTTATTTACCCATTTTTTGAGCATTTTTTTAAATAAAAAAGCTGTTCCGTACTGAAAAATAAGTTGCTGTTACCTAACTTGAACACAATCGTTAGTGGAAAAAGCAGAATGTAACTTAAATATGATGAATAAGTAAATAAATAAATTGCAATGACTTGCAGTGGAAGTCTAGATTTTCAAGGAGGATTATTTACCAAGTCTACACTGGGATATCTGGCAGTGAACCTGAGACTTTCTATATCAGATTTCCCCAGTTTGCACTTTTTTGGGCTGTATGGCCTTCAGCTCCCAGAATTGTATGCAAATGGCTAGGCTGGCTGAGGAATTCTGAGTATTGAAATTTTTATTGAGTTATAGCCTTACCAAACTCTAGTACAGTGTAATTCCCCAGCAAAGCTGGCTAGGGAATTCGGGGAGTTGAAGTCCACATGCCTTAAAGTTGCCATGGTTAAAAAACACTGCTCTAGTATATTTGTCATAAAATAAGATCTCTATCTGGATTTCTTTGCCCAGATATAGTTTGCTAGTATAAGGGAAAACATGCATATGTTTTAATTGGCTATATATAACACTGGGTGTAAGGCAAATGTATCCTCATCTTGATCCATATCATCAATAGTTTGTAGGCGCCTGTAATGTCTAGTGTGATGTATGAGGAGTGAAAGTAAAGAAACAATGCTCCTGATCTGCATAATATGTGTCACTTGAATGCAGCCTACATCTAATCTGGTTCATGCATTAAAAAGAGGGATGGGAAGAGAAAAAAAGGTCTTCCTGATTATCATCTTGTTCTATATAATATAAATAAAAATCAGACTTTGACATTCCATCTGACCATCCAACAGTGGGATGTGTTAAATTCTTGCTGATTGCCTTGGATTGATAAATGAGATGGTCTGCTGCAAAGGACAATTCAGTGATAATCGAGAAAGAGAGGAAAATAAGGAAAGGTATCATGTAACTCAAGAAGAAAACAAAGTGGTATATAGGATACTTGGATTAAAGTTACATTCTGCTGTCAAGAAAAAATTTCCAAATGTATGTAACATACTTTTTCCAAAATAATTGTTTCTGTTAGATATTTGTCTAATGAAAAGCTGTCAAGGGTTAGTTAATCTTTCTAAATCCTCAAATTTGTGGGAGATCTGGACCAAAGGGAGTTGCAGTTTCAATATACCTGGAAGATTTTGAGGTGAGGGGAAGTTAGTCTAAACTTTTTATTTAAAAGAGATAAATAACATGGCCAACAATTTTATTTTTTACATTTATATTTGCCTGTCCTTGAGGAGCTCAAGATAGCACGTATAACACACCATTCTCTCATTTTTTCCCCAATCATAACTAGGTGAAGAAGGTTGGACTAAGAAAAACTGACCCAAATCATTCCAGGATAGCTAAAACCACTAGATTTATTGAGATTGGCCAGAATTATCAATCTGATTGGGCCATATGTCCTCCTCCATTCTTACAGTTCAGTGAACTAGGGAGCAGTTCATCTGAGCCACTTCCAAATATTACTGGACATTTTGGACTTAAAAATTGTTTTGGCCTCTGTTGCTTAGCCAATGAAATCTGCATATCTCCATCAAGGTCATCTTCCTTATTGTCATCACTACACCACAGTTTCCATTATTGCCAAGTGCTGGGTTTTTGTTGTTTGTTTTCATCTTCACAATACATTTACCAACACAAAAATTGAATGGTAGGAAGATGTTGAAAACACTCCAATACACCTTTATTGGAGAAAAAAAAATATCAGAAATGGAAATGGTTGGTTGTAGAGATGTGGTCAATCAGACCAAATGTTCTGGCCTATTAGGACCAATAGTCTGAAATAGCATTAGATGATTTCAAATGATGAAAACCACTATAATAAAGGAGATCACAGCTGCTCTCCATTGCTTGTTAGTTAAGAGGACTGGGACTTGCGGGAATTTCAGATGAAGCTTCCAGCTGAAAGAGGAATGGGAACAGCTTTTTTTTTTTTTTTTTTTTTTTTTTGCAAAATTGGGATGTAAACAAGACAAGGGATTGTGTCTAAAGGCTGAATCATGGCAACTGGACCAAACTTTGTTAATCTGAAACATTTAGTAGCTCATCCGAGCAACTTCATCAGTCAGAACAAAATTAGTTAGGCAGAAAATCAAAGAGTCATTGGAATGAACCAACTCTTGCACACCAACTTCAGAAGTTTCTCCCCAAAATGCATTGCAGCATGTCAATGAAGACTCAATCATTCAAGATGAGGGATTATACTTGAATGAACAAAATCAAAGTTGTCATCTGTCTTCCCCTGACAGTCTTCTTGTGCCTTTTGAAGTTCCTAAGATAATAGGCATATATTAACAGCTATAGCCTTTTCCACCTGTTATTGGAAGAAAAGATAAAGCAATATGATTGGCTTATTAGTTGCTGCTCTCAGTGCCTCTACACTGAAAGGGCTTTTGGTGATTCAGAGACTAAAACAGTGAGCAATGAATGCACCTGTTGGATCTGTACCTGGTTAAGAATGTTAAATATATAGTACATAATGCTGCCTTCTCCAATTTGGCTGATCCCATGATATTTTTGGAGCCACAACTCTAGAATCTTGAGCAGATAAATTAAATGGAAGCATAATTCTCCTTTTTATTGAAAATTAAGATTGCAAGTGGGACTAGACTTATCTTTTCTGCATTGCAAAATGTATGTGTATGTGTATATGTGAATGTGTGTGTGTATATTCACCCTAGGAAATAAACAACATCTCAAAGTCCACTAAGAAATGTCAGCTTTGAATCCAGTAGACATATTTGGTCATTAAATGTGCAATATCCAAACAGAATTTATAACAAATGGAATGTTAATCACCCTTGCCAAGATGCCATTTCGTTGTGAAGGCTTAAATTTTACTTTTGTTACATTTCCCACAGATGGAAATTGAAAAGGAAACTTATAGTGAAGAACAGTAGACACATGTAAATCAATCTTTGACTTTCTGAGACACAAATATGCAGGCCATCGCTTTATCTTTGGCTAATAGTCTTTCTAATGGCCATCACTAAATAATTGCTTGGTGTCAAAGCCCTTGCTCTTTCTTTTCAATGACAGGCAATTTGAAACCTCCATGAAGGCCAGTTGTTAAGATGCCAGAATTTTAAAGTTTAATCACCACCAAGGGTGAGAATTATGCCCTTAAGAGAAGCTGCTGTTAACTCAGGGAAAGCATTTATGTATACATAGTGATCATAGTAATTTCCAAAAATGAGCATCTGAGAATTTGCTCTGACTTATTTTCTTGAGAAAATAGTCAGCTATTCAATTGCTCAGAAAATTTAGCAATGGACAGCCAACCAGCAATCAAAAGACTGTGCAAAACATCAGACAAAACTGCATATTTTACTTTCTTTGGTCTCAGATATGTCTAGAGAAAACTGAAAAATGGTCTTATGTTACTTGAATAATCTATTCACATAGCACTTTAACATTGTTTTATATATATAAAAACTCTACTTATTTTCTGACTTTAGTCATACCTGTACAAGTGCTCACAATATGATAAATGTCTTTCTTCCACATTCAGATAAAAGTGTTTGACTAAAAATATTCAGTTGCCATATATTGGATGGATTGGATTTTGTTCAATGGATTTGCAAAAGGAACCCTTCTTCACTCAATTTTTCTCCACAAAAATAGATGGAATGCTATTTGCTAGATATTACCGACCACTCATTTGACATAAGAATAGACCAAGGATGATTTTTCTGATTATTTTTTAAAATTCACTTCAACATTTAAATAATCAGATAACAAAACTTCTCTGTGACAGCCCCTAATGTACCAGAAAACAGCTATCATGTAACTTCGAATTCTTCTCTTTGTTAGAAGCATACCTAATTCCCTTAACCATTCCTCATACGATTTGTCCTGCAGAACTTTTATCATTTTAATTTCTCTTCTCTGCCCTCTTTCTAGGGTTTCAGCATCTTTTTGTATCACAGTGACCAGAATTGCATACAGTATTCCAAGTGTAGCCTCACTGATGCAATATAAAGCAGTACTATCACTTCTTGTGATCGTGATGTTATCCTTCAGTTGATGTATCCTAGGACTTAAATTGGCTTTTTTTTGGGAAGCTGGCTCATAATTAAGTGGTAGTCCAGTAGGACAACTAATTCCTCTCCCAGTTAGTTCCAAGCACCGTCTTATCTACACCTGTGCATTTGATTTTTCCTGCCTATGTGTAAGCCCTTAAATTTCTCACCACTGAACTGCATCTTGTTAGCTAGGGACCAATGCTCAAGTCTGTAAAGATCCTTCTGAATCTTGAGTGTAAAGTGTTAACAATTTCCCCAGCTTGATGTTGTCTGAAAATCTGATGAGCTCTCCTTATAACATCTCATCTAGATCATGTATGAAGATGTTGAAGAGCATTGCCTCTAAAACAGAACCTAGAGATATGCCATTACATGTGCCCCTCCATGTAAATGTAGTTCCATTGAAGACTACATGCTGAGTCCAGTTGGTCAACCAATTGCGAATCCATCTGGTGGTTGTAATACAGTCTACCCCACATTGTTCTATCTTATCAAGAAGTAGGTTGTGGTCCATTTTGTCAAACACCTTACTGAAGACTAAGTATAGTATATTCATAGCATTTCCCTGATTCACTAATTTAGTCACTTTATCAAAAAAGGCTAGAAAGTTTGTCTGGCATGATCCGTTTTTAACAAACCCATGCTGATTTCTAGTAATCACCTTGTTTGTATCTAGATGCTCATAAATCATCTGCTTGATTATCTTTTCCAGGGCTTTCCCAGGTATTGATGTCAAGCTAATTGGCCTATAATTTCCTGGATCCATTTTTTCCCTTTTTGTATACTGGAACTATATCAGCTCTTTTCTAGTCCTCTGGCAATCCCCCCATGTTCCAAGAGCTGTGAAACATTTTTCTAAGTAGTTTTGGAATCATACCTGTCAGCTCCTTCAGAACCCTTGGATGTAATCCATCTGGTCTTGGCAATTTGGACTCATCTAGAGTGGATAGGTGTTTTGTTACTAATATCTTGTCTATTTTGACCTGCATTCCTGTTCTGTCTCCCATAGTGCTACTTTTGGTAGGTTCAACTATTTTTTTTCTTTTGTGTGAAGACAGAGGCAAAGAAGATATTAAACTCTTCTGCTTTCTCTCTGCTACCTATCACTGTCTTGCCAACTTCTCCCATTAGTGGACTGATCATTTCCTTGACTTTTTTCTTGTTTCTTATATATTTAAACCTTTTTGTTGTTATTTCCAGTATTTGTTGCAAATCTTAGTTCATTCTAGAGCAGGGGTGTCAAACTGCCAGCCTGTGGGCCAGATGCATCCTAGTGAAACCGTGCCCAGCCCATTGCCGGCAATGGCAAAAAAGTTGCGATACATTGTGACACATCACGTGACGTTGTAAGTTTGATACCCCTGTTCTAGAGCCTTAGCTTTTATGACCCTGTCCTTGCAGATTTGGGCTATTTGCTGATATTCTATTTTGGTTATGTATGCCTCTTTCCATTTTTTATACTTGTCCTTTTTTCCTCTCAGTTTGTCAGAGACTATTTTTATGTAGCCATGCTGGTTTTATCTGGGGTCTCTTGTTTTTGTTTCTTGCATTGTGTTTGATTGGGCTTTTATGATTTGGTTTTTCAGAGTTTCCTAATAACCTTTTTGTCTGAAATTTTGTCTGAAATGGTATAGGGTTTTCTGCCTAAGCAAGGGGTTGGACTAGATGACTTTCCCAGGTCCCTTCAAACATCATCATCATTATCATCATCATCATCATCATTATTATCTTGAATTGTTTTTCCCTTTAGGATCCACCCATGGAATCTTTCTTAATTTGTTGAAACCAGTTCTCTTAAGTCTAAAACATAGTTTGTCTTGTCAGTTACCTGTGTCTGTATTGTGCTGAATTCTAGTATGACATGGTCACTCTCTCCCAGGGTTCCTACAACTTCTACCCTGTCTATAATTTCACACTTATTGGTAAGTTCAGACTATCTAGTGCCCTCCTCTACCTTCTGGATCACAAAGTTGTCAGCAAGGGATATCAGGAGTCTGTTTGATCTCCCACTTGCTGTAAAGTTTGTCTCCTAGTTAATGTCAGGGTAATTAAAGTCCCCCATTACTATAGTGGTGTGTGCCTTACATATCTTAGCTAACTAATTAGCAAAAAGTTCATAAATTTCCTCTGTTTGGTTGGGTGGTCTATAGTATACATCTATAGCAATGTCATTTCTTTTTCATTTAATTTCCACCTAAATCCATTCAAGAAGGTTTTCATCCTTGATGCTGTGTATTTCTGTAGAGGTGCAGTGATTTCCTGGATATAGTGCAACTCTTGCTCCTCTAGTTTGGTTTGTTTGAACAACTGATATCCTTCTAGCATTGTATTCCAGTCATGGGTTCCATTCCACCAAGTTTCAGTAACATTGACAATATTGTATCTGCCCTCATCTACTAGGACTTCAAGTTCAGCCTGTTTTTCCCCATACTTTGAGCATTAGGGTCAGAGTACTTTATGGCTGACCTTGAATTTGTGTTCTAATTCTTTGTTTTATACCTGAATTCCCTTCCTTCTCACCACTCCATTCCTTGTTGTCTGATTAGTTATCATGGGGCTTATGTTTGGGATTTATGTTTCCTAAAGATTTGTCTTCCTCCCATTCCAGTTTTAGTTTAAAGCCCTTTGGATAAACCAAGCCAATTATTTAAAGAAAATATTCTTCCTGGTTCTTGTGAGGTGTAATCCATCCCCTACCAGAAGCCCTTCCAAAGTTTTCTCTACAGCACCATCCCTTGAGCCAGCGGTTTACTTCTAGAATCCTCCATTGCCTTATTGGATGTTGACCTTCCATCAGAAGTACAGCTGGGAACGTCACTTGCATTTCTAATTCTTTGGCTTTCCTGCCTAGCTGCTCAAAGTCCCTTGATATTGTTTTCTGGCTGTGTCATTTGTCCCAACATGAAAGAGTAGAAAGGAGTAATAATTGATGGGCTTGATTATTTTGGTAAGTCTTTCTGCCACAATCAATTCTAAGAAATAATGGAGTTCATCCCACCAATGTTTTTTTTTTTCCTGGAATGGATTGAGAGTTATGTTAGTTTTTACATTGTGTAGGACATTCCACAGAACATAGAGATAATCTGGATTTCTTTTTCTATCCTCTAGGTAATTATTTATATTTAACAGGAGAAATCCAGAAAGTAGCGGTGGTGGTGTTACAGTGATTCTGCTTGCAGGAGAGAGTGGGGGTGGGTGGATCATGTCATGGGCTAGAGGCTTTCTGCCTAAATAGAGCAGAACCATCTCTTCTGGAAGTTGTTTACAGTGAAAGTCTAAGATTTCCAAAGAAGCAGAAGTCTCCTGAGTGCCTACACTCAATATAAAACAAATGGAAAATGACAAATCAACAAGGTCATTGCCCCATCTAATTTGCTGCATTGGTTCTGCCTGTTCGCATTCGCTAGACATGTAAAGTTTCTTTAAAAAAGAAGGGAAAAAAGAAAAAACGCTAAGTCACCTCTATGTAATTTAGTTGATTAATGATGATGTGTTGTAAGTGGAAGATATTTACTATATCCTAGTGGGTGTTCATTTCACATTTTGAAGGATACAGATACACTCTTAGTTTATGTCTGTAATTGAGAATATTTATTTATTTACTTGCTGGCTTAGCTTGTTGTCCTTCTTTAGTCCATACAAAATTCCTAAATAAAAAAGGCAATATGGTATAATTAAATTCAATTAAATATATTTATTTAAACATTAAAAGCAGACACAAAAATAAATTAAACTAAAAGAAAATATAGCATCAAAACCATAAACATTGAAAAACTCAAATATATTAAGAGAGGTCTCAGTGCAGAAAGATTAAAAATATCTTATCTAGCACAAAACCAAAATAAATTAACAAAGTAGGAACTAGATCATAGGTAACCAAATTGTGGCACACAAATGTGGTCCCCAGGTATTCCCACAGTCCACAAAGTACAAAGACCAGACTCGAAATCTGTGGAATCTTAAAATCTCCAAAACTGATAAAAACACTGGACTGGATTTCCCCCTTTGAAAGAAGCTCAAGACCAAAAATGGGTGCATGTTCTTGAAAGAGGTGGTTATCTGTCCCTTCTAAAAGGGAGCATCACTGGACTCAGTAGATGCAGACAATTTTTGTCTAGTCTCCAACCATCCCTTTGGGGGGAAGATTGTTGAGAAAATGGCTGTCTTGTAGCTCCAGAGGGCTCTTGAAGGAGCTGGACTCTTTTACTTAGGATTCAGGCCTGGCCATAGTATTGAGGGGGCATTGATCATACATATGGATGACTTTTGACAGGCTCAGGGTGGAGATAATGCATTCATCCTATGTCCTCCTTGATCTCTCAGTGGCCTTGAATACCATCAATCATAGTATCCTTCTGAGTTGGCTCAGGGAATTATGTGTAGGAGATCTGTGTTACAATGGTTCTCCTTTCTCTAGAGCAGGGGTCCCCAACCCTGGGCCATGGACTTCTACCGGGATGTGACCTGTTGGGAGCTGGGTCACAAAGCAGCGAGCAAGTGCATTAAGCTTATTTTGCACATGCACAGGATTTAGGTTGCATGCGCAAAACCATTTTACCCTGCCGCCAAAGCTGCTGCCGCTGCTGGTCTGTAGATAGCAAAGAGGCTGGGGACCCCTGCTCTAGAGCCAGTTCTAGTCAGAGTTGGGAAGGGTGGAAAGAAGTAAACCAGGAGACTTCTGCTTTGTGGGATGCATTAGGGCTCTACTCTCTCCTAGCTTCTAGTTAACATTAACATGAAACCACCAGGGAGGCAATCTGTTGTCAGTGGATGAAGCATTATCTGTGTGGTGATGAAACTCACCTCTACATCTCTGCCACGGGCCAACAAGTGATGGTATTGAGGCCCATTCCCAATACCCAAAGAAAAGGTTTAGGCTGAACTCTGACAAGGCTGAGTGGATGTGGGTTTTAAGGCTGCCCAATTCTGGAGATTTTCCATCCCTAATGTGGATTTGGAATGCACTTTGCCAGGCAGAGTCAGTGAGCAGTTCAGAGGTTCTCTTTGTCTTTTGGCTTCTGCTTAAAGATCAAGTGATACCAAGATGTGGGGGGAGGGGCTTGGCACAGGTTAAGTTTGTGCACCAATTGTGCCATTCTTGGACCTCAAGGACCTGCTTACAGTAATTCATGCATTATTCACCTCCTGCTTGGAATACTGTAACATACTGTAAATGGGACTGCCCTTGAAGAGTATCAGAAGCCACTGCTGGTCCAGAAAACAGTGATGTGAGCAAATTCTGGTACCTCTCAATGTGCTCATACCAGTACAACAACCCTACTCTGTAAACTGTATTGGCTCCCAGTAGTCTACCAGCTATTATTCATGGTCCTATTATCAATTATGAAACCTTAGATAACACAGAGTCAGGCTATTTTACTCAAGCTAGTGGAAAGGAAGTTTTTTGGGTCCCATCCATCAAACAAAGCCACTTTGTTGGACTTTGGAGTCATGCCTTCTCTATGGCTGTACTTGCCCTTTGGAATAGCATCTCCCTAGAAACCCAACCCTATTAGCCTTTTATAAGGCTTGAAGACCCGGCAGTTCTTCCATGCTTGGAAGTCAGGCCATTGAGTCTGTTGGTGATGAAGCTTTTGTTTTAGAAGTTATTGTTTAATTGGATGTAGTGAATTTTAACTGTTATGATCGGTTCATGTTTTACTTTTTGTACACTGTCCAGAGTCACTGCTGTGAAATGAGCAACTCTGTAAACTGAATGAATGAGTGAGTGAGTGAATGACTAAATATATAAATAAATCAGGTGGATCTTTCTGAGATAATATTCAAACACCCAGATGGCTGGTACCAAAAACACTTGCTTTAAGAAATCTATACACACTGGGACATTACGCAAAATCTCTGATTATGACTTTAGAGGGCTGCAGCGTCATCTGATAAGTGCTGTTATAATGGATATTGTAGGATAATTCAAGTAATCCTTCTCTTAATTGGTTTAACTCTTTTACCTTTTTCTATGCAATCCTGTTTTAGTATAAACTAGTAGCTAGTATGTGAATGAAATCAATAGTAATCCATATAATTTGTGTATTGTAAGGGGAAAATATTCATTTAAATATGGGAATATCAATATTCTTGTGAAAAATCATATCATATGTAAAACAATATAGCTGGCAATGAGAAGGACTGAATGTGAGCTGGCTTCTACCTAACAACTTGTTTTGTCTTTTTCTCACCAGTAACATACCAGAGGTTTCAAAAGATTATTGTTGTGAGCTCCATTTGTAATTATAATAGTAAGTATTCCTGGCCTGACACTGAAATATAATGACATACATGACAAATAGCTATTACTCATTAAGCTTCATAGCATATATACATAAGAAATAATTTCTTACAAGCAAATGTAATAAGAGATGTAGTTTCCAGATTAAGTGAGACAGCCTTATGTAATGTACAATACATAAACGTATGACTGGGAGAAGTATGTTTTGATTGTACTCTTGGTATGGCAAACATGAATTGACCTACTAGGACTTGACCTTGTTTCCAAATCCAACCTAGAATCATTAGTGAATATTCCCACAGTGCCACTCTGTAAGTCATCTGTGATTTGATTTTTGGAGTCTTGTTAGCCAGCCAGCATAGTCTCAGGCTCAAGGAACTACAGTTTTTTTGCCCCAGATTCAACTATATCTAGCTGATAATTAGCTCATAACCAGAGCCAGTATTTTAGGGGTGTCAAACTGCTGGCCCACAGGCCAGACATGTCACATGGAAGCCACACCCACCCCATTGCCGGCAATGACAATACCGGCACGATATGTTCCGTGACATCACGTGACATCACGAGTTTGACATGCCTGCAATATTTGGCTTTTAAAGGGGGTGGGAATGTTAAAACAAATTCACCAATAACCAGCACTATTTATCTGCCTAGGTTTGGGTCCATTCATCTCACCTATATTCTCCTTTCTCTTTCTTGTATTCTAAACAGTAAATCCAGGAGTTACTGTTACAAATTATAAAAAATAGAAGCTGAACTTGTATGCAGTCATACTATTGCATGTGTATTTATTGCTTCCAGATAAGCTCAGGAGATTTTGCATAAAAAGGCATGTACATTAACAAAGAGGCAAAGCCAAGCAACTCTGCCTTGGAATCCTTTGTCTATAGTTCAATCTTTGCCTGCCTAGGAGTGACAGGATCAGGGAAGAATTTTCTGTGACTAATTAGGTTTCAACTTGCCAGAGAGAAAATAGACATTGGCAGGCTATTGTAGAATGGTGAAGCTGAGTTTGAACTAGATTGAACTTAATTTCCTTTTCACTGAAAGGAAAGAAAGATTAATGAAATATCCCCAAATCCATCCTGTTAGTTTTTATTAAATCAGCAAATGAAATTTAAGCTCCAATTCTGTTATAAAATCTTTTCCTGTAGATTGGGTTTCAGCAAATGCAAGTGAAATAGACGTGCTTCCCTGTCTCAGGGTTTTAGATATGAAAATTACATTATTTCAATCAACAGTAACATTTCTTTAGTCAAATGCCATGTAAAAAAACTAATCATTCCACAGAATAAAGGCATAAATGTTGCCTACTTTTGTTTTTGTTTCTTTCTTTAAAGAAAATCTTGCATCTCTGTTTTCCAAGTTGCTTGCTGATTTTAAAAAAGAAAAACCAAATGCACAAGTACAGCATAGGTGGCACCATGTTCAATAGTAGTAACTGTGAGAGGGACCTCGGAGTCCTAGTAGACAATCACCTAAATATGAGCCAGCCGTGTGCTGCAGCTGCCAAAAAGGCCAACACAGTGCTAGGCTGCATTAACAGAGGGATAGAATCAAGATCACGTGAAGTATTAATACCACTCTTCAATGCCTTGGTAAGGCCACACTTGGAATACTGCATCCAGTTTTGGTCACCACGATGTAAAAAAGATGTTGAGACTCTAGAAAGAGTACAGAGAAGAGCAACAAAGATGATTAGGGGACTGGAGGCTAAAACATATAAGGAACGGTTGCTAGAATTGGGTATGTCTAGTTTAACGAAGAGAAGGACAAGGGGGGACATGATAGCAGTATTCCAATATCTCAGGGGCTGCCATAAAGAAGAGGGAATTAAGCTATTTTCCAAAGCACCTGAAGGCAGGACAAGAAGCAACGGGTGGAAACTAATCAAGGAGAGAAGCAACTAGAACTAAGGAGAAACTTCCTGACAGTGAGAACAATTAATCAGTGGAACAGCTTGCCTCCAGAAGCAGTAAATGCTCCAACACTGGAAGTTTTTAAGAAGAGACTGGACAGCCATTTGTCCGAAATGGTGTAGGGTTTCCTGCCTGAGCAGGGGGTTGGACTAGATGACCTCCAAGGTCCCTTCCAACTTTACTACTATTACTAAAAGTCTCCTGAATAAAACCATTACTTGCTTTCATGCTTGAAAAAATGCCTTGGTTTAATTGGAATGCAGGTTAACTCATTTCTACCACAGGAAGAGTTGTATCTTCTTTGAGATACATGTGCAAAGAAAACTCAAAGTCAGAACATGCCATTTCTGTAGACTAGGAATAATCTTTCTTATATAAAAACATACACTGTACTGGTCCTGACATTAGAATGAAGTCAATAGGGGTGCTATGAAAAAAAGCAACAAATGATTAATTATTGACTTAATGTTGCATTTTTACTAACTTACTGAAGTTTCTGCCGCAGGAGTCAAAATAATTTGGGCAACATATACCTGGACTGCTTTGTTTCAGGTTGCAAAATAACTGAGGCCAGTTCATATCTTGCAGCCATATTCTTGACAGATCAAGGAGAGGTCAACACCTTGCTAGGCTCTTCTCATTCTCAGGATTTTCTGTTCACAGTGCTACAATGATGCTTAAAGCCGTATTGAGTTCAACGGTTTCCTGCCTGTAACTCTTAAATATACAGGAACTCAAGGAAAGCAAATCTATGTCTTCAGGTACCTGAACCTAAACTCAGAAGAAAGACATCTTCCACATGGAAGATGAACAAGCCTTTGATTATTCTCACATTCTAATATTTTATATTGCTTTTTTTTATGATGTTGTAAGCTGCTCAGAGCTGCTTGACAGTGAGATGGGCAGCATATAAATTGAATAAGTAATGAAATAAATAGAGGAGGCATGCTTATTATCTTAAAGATCTTAATAACCAGACGGATTCATAATGGAAGAAGTTCTGCAAATAGTAGAATCATTTAGAGCAGTATTTCTCAAACTCAGCAACTTTAAAAAGTGTGGCCTTCAACACCTAGAATTACCCAGCCAAGCATGCTGATTTAGGGCTTTCAAGGTTAATACCAACATCTAACATTCTGCTCCAGAAGCTGTACTTTAAAGTTAGAAAAGAAAGAAAGAAAAGGAAGCGGAATTAAAAGTGTAAGAAAAAAAGATATGAAAAAAAGTTATGGAAAAAGAATAACTTCCAACTTTCTTCAATACAGATACAAGTATAAAATAACCTCTTACTCTATAAGTTTAGACAAAAATAAAGGCATAACATGTAAAACATACATCACAAATAAAAGCCATAACAATACCCCATATTTCTATTAATCAAAACAGATCTAGTCATCAAATCCCAAAATCAGAGAAGTATGTTTTACAAAAGTAAATCTGACAGATTTCTATATGCCCAATGTAGAAATCTAAACTTTTTTTCCCACTAAAATCAATTTTGCACTTTCTCAAACATTACACTTTATATATTTGAGGATGAGGTCTTAGCATAAAATTTAGAGCCTAACCTTGTTTCCTTTCTCTGTCTCAAATTAAACCTTGTGGGATTGCGGATATTTTTTTCCCTTTTTTGGTTTAGCCTATAACAACATGGAATAGATTAACTAATGCTGCCACCGAATTTAAAACATTAACACTGTCTCCTTCAAGCCGCAGTACAAAGATCAGCACTATGAGATGGCATAACATTTTTATAGTGGTTGCCAAGAAAATAGATGCAGCCAGTGCTCCTGAGCACATCCTCTGGAACTGATTATGCCTAATCCTTTAGAAAATGTATGAATAAAATGATGCCAAGACTGATGGACAAACTGGGGCACCTACTCAAGTTTCTAATATATTGCTCCTTGCTCCTTCTCTCCCTTCCCTTTCTCTTTCTTTCGCTCCCTTCAACCAATTTCTCTCTCTCTCTTTTCAGAAAAGTAACTTAAGCCAACACTCATATAAAGAAATCAAACTGTATAAATGATTGTTTTAGAACATGTCACAGCAAAGACACAAATACTTGAAGACTACTAGAGCTACAGATGTACAAACTCATGCACACACACACACACACACACACACACACAAACACCCACAAAGCCCAATGCCAAGTATTTAAGCTTTTCTTCTTGGAGCCATTATTTCTGTTCCTATGAAAAACCATACTTAGCGGGAACACCAGAGGTGTTTACACTTGGTATTAACTTCTTAGTCACTACCTTAATCACAGAGCCCCAATCCAGGAGTAGTAATTAATTACCTTAATGAAAAAGTTTGTGGGTGGAGATTGGCCTGTAGAGAAATCTCAATGGGAGGATAATTAGTTTTACGTACTACCATTCTCTGCAATGAGGCCTGATTCTGGAGCTGTTAATTTGGCCCCATGGTTCTATTCAACTCAAAAGGAGTTTAGGCTGCTCAAATCCTTCTTTAGCCTAAGAGTTTCCAGACCACCAACTGTGATGATCAAGACTTTTTGGTTGTACATTAGACAATGCATCAATTTGTTTTGTTTGTCTTGATTCAAATACATTGAAATTGTCATTTTTTTAAAAAAAAAATCAAAACCATGTAAGAGGGACTTCAGCTGCAAATATTTTATTCTGCTCAGGACAGCAGCTGCACCTTTAGAACAGACGGATTTTGCAAATCCCTTTACCAAGATATTAAGTAGGAGGAAGGTTATTTAGCTGGACACAAACTCCTTTTACAAATAATAGATTATACTAAATGTCGTTCTCTTGATGGTCAAGTCAAACAATGTGCTACAAATGCAGAGCTATATTTGTGAAGCAGCTTATCAAAATTCTTGCTACTTGGGAACAATACTTGTGGGAGTATTAATTCTACCTCCCCCTCCCACACATACACACACAGGAGAAGGTAAGACAAGGCAGGTAGCCAGGCTTCCCAAGATGGCATTTACTAGTGGGCCTACAGATAGATCTCAACACCATTCCTGTCCTGTTTGACTTTCTATGCCTTTAAAACAATATTTTAATTTTAAAAAATGGGAAGTTGTCAAGTTACAAAGCCAAGTGCTGGACTCCAGGATTGTCTTTATTTCCAAGTATATCTTTGTACAGTCCTATGATTTTTGGAAACTATGCCCACAAAAAGAGCAAAGGCATAGAGGTTACATTGAATATCAAATACACAAGGAATCTAGAGAATGTGACAGACAGCATATTAGTAAATTGTGCTTTAGAACTGCTCATGTCTCCCATGGCTGTCATTTTGTAAATGGCGAAACCACCAACATCTATTCTTCAAGTCTACTGACATGTTCTCAAATTACAAATGTTACAATTGGGGCCTCTTAAGATAGACAACAAAGTGATTTGACATGTTTTCAGATTGATAAACTCCTTTTCTGGCTATGGCTTCTTCAAAGGTTGGTACACCAAGCCTCCAGATAATTTACCAACTTTACCATATTTCAACTGACTGCATGCTGGCTAAAGCCCTTTCAGCCTGTATGCTAAGCAAACCTCTGGGGGTGGCTGGATTTTCATCCATGCAGGTGTGATCGTGTATGATCTTCAAAGCCTCAACTACCAGGTCCCTTGAGCTATGCTGGGGAACGTGTGGCTACACTCTCTTGCCCGATTCCTGATGAGTAAACTCTTTTTAATTGCTCAGCCACGGAGTGCCACAAATCTGCTTACTCCAAGTTTATTCATTTATTTATTTGCAGGACTTACATGGTCACCTATCTCATACATCATGGTTAAAAATAAAAGTACCCTTTCCTCCAAGCACCAAACCAAACATTCTTGCAGCTTAATTCCCATCCTAGCCAAATGCTTCAGAGAAGAATCACATCTTTATAACCCTCTGAAAGACTAAAAGAGTAGGAAACAGGAAGCTGTTTCAAAGGGCAGTGGCTGCCACTGAGAAGGTACCTCTGAGGTCCCATCAGGTGGCAATATTTGAGAAAGAGGATACTTACCTTCTCTAACTTAGAATAACTGGCAGTCCCATACCTTACCTGGCCCAGTACTATGTAGATCTTTAAAAGTGATAACCAACACCTTGAATTGTACTCAGAAAGCAATTGGGTAGCCAATGGCAGCACTCAGCAGTGATGTTCTTCGGGTGAACTCTGGGGCACCTAAGACTGATATATCACTGCATTCTGGATCAGTTGCAGATGATCTTCAAGGGCAGCCCCATGCAGAGTGGATTGCAATAATCTAAATGGAAGATAAGTATGGTCTGGGTAATTATGAGAAATGCCCAAATATGTATAATAAAGACAAGGGGAGAGAGAAGAAGCTCCTTTTCTTATATAATTTAGGAGCTGAGAATTTTTCTGTTCTTCAGTTTACACAGCATACAAAACATACTTTTCCAAACTCTAGGCCATATAGTTTTGTTCCAATTTTGTTGGTTCTTAGCAATCTAATTTCTCCTCCCCTGGCAGGTTTAAACAATTCATTGGGCATTTAATCTGTTTCTGGTGATTTCAGATTTCATTGCTGGTCTATTGCCTACCTTGCCTCACTTTCTGTTGGAATATTCACTCTCCGCAGACGTTTACACAATGTTATAATCTCATTCAGTGTAGTTTTTTTGAGTATTGATATATCTACTGTGATTTGCTTCTGATTTCTGTGTTGTTCTGAAAATTCTCTTCCTTATTATTTTCCTCTATTTGTGATCATTCTTGATTAAGGTTTATTTCTTTCTCCAGTTTTTTTTAAGGTGGTAAGGCTAGGTTCAGCAGCTATATATTCATATCTCTTTTCTCTTTTCAATAGATTTTCAGATTCTCTTTTGCATAAGTTAAACATCTGAACCTTCTCCTTATGAATCTTATCCCTAGCACTCCTTATTGATCTTAATTCTAACAGCAACATGTTTTAAAATATATTAAATTATTGGATGGTACTTTTCAGGATATATGGAGTGCAGTGGTAGAAACATATGTGGCAATGTAGCCTTCTCTACTCAATTCTTCTGATGTGAACTCTATGAGAAAATACACATTCAGCTAACTGAATTTTCTACTTTGTGTAATTAGGAATTCTTCTATAATGAGGAGTCCTGATCTCGCAAAGCACCATAAATCACCTTCAATTGAATGATATCCATTGTCCGACACACATTAGAGAGCCAAGAGTAAATGTTCCTCTATTCCAGGTTGCAAATCTAGTAGACTAGCCTGATTTGCTATTGTATTGTATGAGAATTGCCCTAGATAGATTTTCCTTTTCCTCTATAACTAAGTACTACATTGTAAATGCTACCTAGATGTTTTCTGTACTATCCTGTATGACCCGTCTTTTCCTATTGTCCCCTCCCCTGCTTTGTGATATTTTGTGTACTTTATATCACAAAGGAGGGTCAAACATTTACATGGAATAGTAATGGGACTGCAAGAGCTTTTCAGCTTTCCAATTCTCAGCCTTTGTAGATTGCTTTCTTTTACTTAAATATCTGGATAGCTCAGCAACAGTTGCAACCTTCATTAAGCAAGGAAATGAATTGCACACAAGTAGAGAAGGTGTCAGGTTTTGTCTGTGTAAAAGAGTTTTGCATTGGAGGAGCAGAAAATAATCTCTTGTCACTTAGGTGGCCATTCACACATGATGAGTAGCAGAAAAGAAGCAAACAAGCAATCTCTAAACCTCCTGTAAGAGTTAATTAGAATTTGTGTATTCTGTTATTATAAATAAAGGATAATGGTGGGAATCTCAAAGCCAATTGGAAGGAGAGTAGTAATTTCTACCAAATTCCTCAAAGAAGTTTTAGGATTTTTTTTTAAAGCTGCATCTCTTATCTAAGCTAACTATGTGACCTATTTTAGAGAGGACAGTTGTCTATTTCAAGCCATCTTTCATATCAAGGACTGACTAGCCCAAGTCTTGTTTGAGGATACTAAATCATCTGAAAGAAGAACCACAAACGTTGTTACCCATCAAGAGTTGTTACTTTAGTAGACTGAGTATTCTGATTTGTTGACTATAGTCTTCTCCACTGCAATGAGAGACAACTTAAATTTCCAATTCAAATTATTTTTAAGATTGTATGTTTCTCTTATTCTCTCATGGTATGCATATTGAAAGATTAAGCAAATCTGGTTTTTCCCCTCAAATAATTCTTATTCTATTTCATGTTTTTTTTCTCCAGTCTGATTCTTTTCAGCATATTCTGAAGAAGGAAATGTTTTCTGGATGGAGCCTTCCGTGAATGAATCTTCCTCATAAGAGAAAAACAAATGTTTATTTTTATTGAAAACTGTTACATTAGGACAGAAGATATGATTGATGCCGTCTTTATCAGAACAGAAAGTTCTTTGACCTTTCATGCGATGAAATGTTTGTTGTTTGGAAAAAAAACCACATAGGTGAGATCTACCACCCTTTCTTTCTTTCTTTCTTTCTTTCTTTCTTTCTTTCTTTCTTTCTTTCTTTCTTTCTTTCCTATTTATCTATTTATTTTTTTATATGCCACCACATCTCATCCAAAATTACTCTTTTTTACATTTTAAAAATAAGAATTTTAACGGTGACAGATAAGAGACAATACTTTAATTTACAAGGATTCAGTCCAATCTCAATCTGACATACACAAACTTCTGGACTCCACCCAGATATAAACATAATGCTAACAAGAGAACATGCCCTAACATACAATCAAGAACACTAAATCATAACCTCAAACTGACAGGAGGGAAGTTCAAAAGTACTGTTAGAAAGTATTGCTTCACAGAAAGAGTAGTGGAAGCTTGGAACCAACTTCCAGATGAGGTAGTGGGTCTGTCACCAGTAACTGAGTTTAAACATCCTTGGGATAAACACATATCCATCATCCAATAAAGATTAAAAAATAAATAAAAAATATTATTTAAAAAGAAAACAAAAGCAAAATAAATAAACTCAAAAGGCAGACTCAATGGATCACTACGTCTTTTTTTCTGCTATCAGTTTTGTATGCTTCTATAATATATCATTATTTCCATGATTATAAGGACACCCTACATATAATGTTGGAAAATGGCAGCTGTCTCTGATGAAAAAGGAGGGGTCCTTTGTATTAAACTACTTTTTGCTATTGATTGTAGCAGAGAATCCTCACTTATTTCTTGACTTGGGATTTTTGGTGGATACTGTGATTCAACCAGGCATCAGACTTTGCTGAAACCACTAAGTATTTTCAGTGTCTGTTCAAAACAAGGTATCTGTTCTAACCCAAGTCACACTGACAAGGCAGGTGTTGGTTAAAGTCAGTTAACTAACACAGGGTCCAAAAGTTGTACCCCATGGAACTGGTACACCTCCACCCCACTTTTCCTGTAAATAGTCCCCCTTTGTCAGAATCACCTGGTTCTACAAACTAGGGTCATGTTGACCCATGAGGCACAAGGGCAAGACACACTGCTCATTAAACCTCAATCCGCAAAATAGAGTCCCAGGTTCCAAAAGTCAAAGCACAGTCCAAACTTTGAAGGCAGAAAAGCAATTCTGAAGTCTACAAGTAAAGTCTGAAGTTCAGAGTCCAAAAGCACAGTCCACGAAAACCGGGAAGGTGCACCCCAAAGCAAACACGTGTTCCTGACAAACACATCTTTTCTCAACATCCTCAATTACTCTTTGCCAAGTGTGCCTTGTGAGTAGTGGCAGGGCTGCTTCCTTACAAGCAATCTTGCTGTCCTTCTCTGTGCCTTCCTCCACTCCACTGTCCGCACCCACAGATCAGGTGGGGGAGGTAGCTGTTCCTTGTCAGAGGTGGTCTGGAGCTTGTCATCTCTGCTAACTCTCTGCAGCTGATAAACTCCTGCAGGTGGCTCTCCATCCAGTCACGCCCCCCCCCCACTTCCAGATGATTCTGGGATTGCCTCCCCCCCAGTCCCTGGACTCTTCACCTGTTCTAATGGACTATGCCATCCCATCTGAGGATCCCAGTTCCATATCCTCCTCTTCCTCTCTGAACTGGGATCCGACGGAACCATGACACTATCTTCCAACTAGTTGGGCCTCACCAGCCTTAGAAGTATAGTCTAGGAACATTTGAGACAAACGGAAGACTGAGTCCTTGCTGCAATGCACACCAAATACTTGAAGTCAGAATCTGTTCTGTTCCCCGTGCCAGATACAGATTGCAATCATTTCCAAAGTTTGTATCATAGCAAGTAGGATTACAGCAGACAGGCTTCGGATTTGCCAAATGTATGAAAATGGAAGTGTTGAGCATTAGAAGATATTTCTAATGTTAACTTTATTTGTATTTTCTTGTCAATTCATTTTCTGTTTGACTGTGCTAAATAAAAAGTATAATTTGTTACATATTGAGTTATGCTGAAGGGAAGAGGAATTGCTACTTACCCAGCCAAATAATATAATCCCAAGGGTTATATAAGTCTAGCACCATCTGGTGATGCATCTATATAATGACACCATCCACATGGTATGGATTAGAAATTGCTTCCTCCATTTGAATCAAATAAATTGAGTACTATATTAAAATCCATAAGATTTGTCATACAGTTTGTAATATTGTTGTCTAAAAATGGAAAATCGTGATATATTAAATGTTTTCTCATATGTTCTCCAAGTGTTTCTGTAGATTCAAAATAAAACAGTATTTAAATCACTATTTATCAATAAAATAAATTGTGGGTAGCACCCTGTTTTTAAAGGGAATGTTAAATATTTTAGTCAGCACCACTACCTCATTGAAAATAATAAAATAAATATGCATTATTTGGCTGGATTATGTTCTTCTACTGTTTGTAACCTTCAGTGCATTTACATTAGTCTGAAACCAAATGTTTGAAAAAAATCATCTGTAGTTATTTTCCAGCTTGGTGCTCTTGATAATTGTTTAACAACATTCTTACAGTGCAATGATGTGAACACTTATTCAGAGTAAGTTCTATTGTATTCAATGGAACGTATTCCCATTAAACATCCGTTCTTTAGGACTACAGCCAAAATTCTTCATATGAAACAAAATATACACAGGTCATTTAGATCAAAGTATTCATAGTTAATTTTCCATTATGCTTCGTTTGTATAAACCCCTTACAATCTCATTCATAAATCTATCTTTTTGACATAAGTCATTTGCTTATTTAAAAAAAGCAAAAACTTATAAACTTTACTATAACGGATTAGATCATGCTTAGACATTTTTCCACAGCTTATAAGCAAATGTATAATTCTGAAATGTAGTAGA
The DNA here is from genome assembly GCF_016545835.1 of Crotalus tigris. Classification (NCBI taxonomy): domain Eukaryota; kingdom Metazoa; phylum Chordata; class Lepidosauria; order Squamata; family Viperidae; genus Crotalus; species Crotalus tigris. Next base: position 185,707 of record NW_024097205.1, read on the forward strand.
GCAGCTACAAAAAATATTGGCAGGTATATATGCATCGGTGATATTCTGCTTTTCTAAAAAAAGAAAAAAAGAAAGAACTTGATACTCAATACTATTCAGGGGAAAAGTTAAAGTTAAAGCTAAAGTTTTAAAATTTAACTATCAATTACAAATAAATCAGATTAAAAGTTTTCCTACATAGAAAATATTATCTAAGTTCTAAAATCTCATATGACATGTCAATGGATATAACTCATGGAGGCCCCTAAAACTGGAAAAAACTATTGAAAAACTATCCCATCAATTGATGACTCTAGTAGAAAAGAAAGGTAACATCTTTTGATTATTTTACCAAATCCATCTACAGACGCGCAAAAGAGAAGCAAATAATTCTTAGTTGGATGAAGAAACTGAGCCCTCAACATTTCTCAATCTGACAACAGATCAATCTGTGTATAACAAGACCTGCAAAATTAGTTGGATTTTTAACAATCATCCATTTGAGTGTGATATGAAAGCTAGATTTAAGCTTTGCTCCCACCACCCTGCTCTTCTCCATCTCTACCTTCTCTGCAACTCATAAACACAAAATTGGTGTTACTACAGCTTCTTTTACTGAGTTGCATAACCTCAACACAAGACTCAAGTTCTTTTATTTTTAGATGCACGGCTACAATTTTATCCATATACTTGTGTTGGATATCTTCAGAAAGACTGCTGTTATATTGCCATTCCTGGACTGAACAGCTTTTGATAATCTTTGATTTATAGGGGCACAGCCCAAAGAGCACACAATTTTGCCACAAATTAATTAATCCCATATAGTGGTTAAGGAGAAAAATCTCTCAAGGTATTTAATTAAAGCTAAGAGGATTGAGCAATCCTTTTGCTCTTACGGTATATGTTTACCATTAGATTAGTTCTGGTTGATTGATGTACAAGACTTAGTACAGAATGCATTTGGTAAGAGCACACCAACATCTCATTTTCTCCCTGACCATTCCTATTGTAATCCTCTTCAATACTGTCTTGATTGTCTCCCCAAAATTAACCAGCAGATAGCCAACAGTTTAAAAATGCTTTATATTTAATTTGTTTTTGTGATCTAAACAATTTAACCAACTGAAAAGCAAATTCCATTTAAAATCAGCATGTTCTGCTTAGTCAACTGGGAGAGACAGAAAAAGATGCAATAATCTAAGGTAAGTTCAGCTTCAGTGAGTATGGATAATATTTTTACTAGTAACCAGCAAAACCAATAAACATGGAATTGTTTGTTTCAATAGCCATTCTGAATCAGGTTTGAAGCAGTAGCATAATTTTCCAAATTTGGCATCTTCCAGATGTCTTGGCCTGTAGCCTCCCTCAGCTCCAAGAAGACTGGAGATCCTCAGAGTTACAATCCAGCAAGTGAGTGTCAGGTTAGGAAAGGCTGTTATTACCATGCATATTACAATAAGAATATTACAATAAGCTACAGCTTGTGATACACAGAAGGTTATTGGGAATGGAAAATAGCAATACATACATCACAAATTTGCACTTTTTTTCAGAATTCTCTATTTTGGGAGCTATGAAAGCCACATTTGTTTCCAGCCTCGAGAAATACTAAGACTGGTAAGCTTTGCCATCCTGCACTTTAAAGGGAAATCAAGTATTTACTGTCATGAAAAGAGGAACAATAGAGGCAAGCCAGAAATTGTCAATGGGAAAAGCACATTTCATGCCAGTATAATTTTCTGTCAATTCAGGTATACTTCAGCAATTGAGAAAGGCCCAAAGACTCAGTAGAAAACAAGCATTTTTAAAGAATTCACAAATGTTAGCAAAACCTATTTCAGAGAATATAGGGCACCAAGAGGGAAACAAAGGTAGCCCTGATATGTAAGTGTCTGTAACAAGTCATGAGCATGTCTTTATTCTGAAAACTGAAATGAGACTCCAGGTGTTTTACTTCCAGAATTCTCAGTTTTGGCCATGCTGGCTGTGAAAGACCAGAAAATAATAGATGGATGGATGGATGGATGGATGGATGGATGGATGGATAGATAGATAGATAGATAGATAGATAGATAGATAGATAGATAGATAGATAGATAGATAGATAGATAGATAGATAGATAGATGGATGGATGGATGGATGATAGGAGCCATAGTGGCACAGTGGTTAGAATGCAGTACTGCAGGCTATTTCTGCTGACTGCTGGCTGCCTGCAGTTTGGCAGTTTGATTCTGACAGACTCAAGGTTGACTCAGCCTTCCATCCTTCAGAAGTCAGTAAAATGAGGACCCAGATTGTTGGGGGCAATATGCTGAGTCTGTAAACTGCTTAGAGAGGGCTGTAAAGCACTGTGAAGCGGTATATAAGTATAAGTGCTATTGCTAAGTGCTATTGTGATAGATAGATAGATAGATAGATAGATAGATAGATAGATAGATAGATAGATAGATAGATAGATAGATAGATTCTATATCTATCTATATCTATCTATCTATCTATCTATCTATCTATCTATCTATCTATCATCTATCTATCTACATACACACAAAAAACACAAAAGAACACAAACACACACAGAAACACACACAAAATAAGAGAGGCTGATTTAGGCTGTTTCTCCTGGCTCCACAGCAATTACTATCTTATCCTTGAGATAAGTATGGCTTTCATATCTCCAGTAACAGAGAATCCTAAAATAATGGGAGTACAAAACATTGTTGCATTAGAAGCAGTAAAACACTTCGGATTGCAGAATTCGAAATGGAAGCAGAAGTCTGAGCTATTTTTCACTCTATCATTGCTTCTCTTTAAATGCCTGCAGTAATGACTTGCTGAAAGCTTGGGCTCTGGTACATTGTTTTGAAGTTCAGCTTGTCTTCAAGGCCCTTTACCTTCAATTTCACATGTTGTAAGCCTTTCGAGTCTGGTATTAATAATAAATATTATTGCCATGCATCCTTATTTTTTGCTTAATGTAATTATGGAAAATGTAATAGTCTTATGAAAACAATATACGAGTTTTCAAACCTAATTATCATGACACAAGTGCTCTCAGGTCACTAGAGCTGCTGTTTTATCTGGAACCCTTCCATGCAAATAGATAAAAACAAAACTGCATTTAATTCAGCAACTCCAGCTAAAAGTTAAATCAAAGATGACTAGTTTTGGCCTCAGGGTGCAGCCTTCCTGGTAATAAATACTTTCCTTTTGACATGATTTTAAGGGTGGAAGGAAGAAAGAAAGAGAAAAGACAAGATATGCATGCCCTATGAAAAACTGTTTTTTTTTTTTAAAAAAAAAAACCAAACACCCAAATGTCTATCTTATTCTCAACAAAGCTTAGTTGTTTGAGAGGCTCTAGGGTCACTAAGGAGAAAATCATTCCAGATGTAAAGAAATTGGAATACATACATACATGTATGTTTGTGTGTGTGTGTGTGCACATATTCTTTACTAGACCAACACATACCTAGGTTCTGACCTTGGTCTTACTCTCTTATGGGAAGAATAACTGGAAGTTCAATTTTATGGATGTTTAAAGAAAGGTACTAATCTAGAATTTGACTAGCATTTGTGTATCTCATTACTATGGATCCCACTACTGGATTAGAGATACTTCCATGAAATCACAAAGAAATTGGAATCATGAGTCTTCACAGGAACAGCTGCTCTAAACAACACTACATGTTCTAAAGGACTTCCCTTATTCTGCATAGTGGTGATAGACACTTTCAGTAAACATGACTGTGTTAAGTAAGCAAGTTGTGTTAAGCCTAAATGTCGTCTATTTCTTTTTGTATGAATCTGTTGTATGAATCTGATGCATGAAAGTTGCTAGATTATATTTTAGCATTACATATGAATCTAGCCAACTATGACAATCAAGTCATAGTTTAACAAGACACAGTCAATAAAGATTTCTGTAGTGCATGAACTTATCAACCTCTATGGGTATCTGAATCTCATAGACTTCCCTGATACATTAAGTTAAAGTTAGTATTCACCATTTGAATAACCCAGAAAATATTTTCTAAACAACATAAATAAACAGCCATATTTTGAGAGCTGACTTCTATTTTATATGTAAACTAGCAACCTTTAAAGTACCTGATCAATTGACTTTTTTTTTCTTTTGAAACTGAGTTAGAAGCAGCAGATGAATATGAGTTGAAGAAAAGGTTGATCTTTCCTTCAAACTCTTTGTTCATTTTTTGGTCATGCCTCCTTTTCAACCTTATCTCTCTAATGTATTTAGTTACTGTAGCTGTTTGCCCAGATTCTGATAACATGCTCAGTTATCCTATAATTAGCCCTGTCAACTAACCTACAAGAAGCATGGTTATAAATTGTGATTAAACACTTTTACTTTAATCCTAATTTAGTATATGGGTAGGGTTCCACAGGGTGAATCTTTTCACACCATGAGTCAGCAAATTGTGCAAAGCCAAATATCTGTTTTTTCTCCTGGAGGCCATCCACTTTCAGTTCCTTTGTGAATCCCTAGTGGAAGCTCCACACAATATAATTGAGTGCTAAGGAAATGAGATAGTCTCCAAGCAATTGCCTTTTCATGTGGAAAGGATCTCTGGATTCCAACCAACAAATGAGCAATTCAAGTCAGACACACTATCATGTTTATTCCTACCAAGACTGGAATGCCTAGGACCAGAGGGGAACTCCAGGGCTTCTCCCACCGGCATGTGGGAGAGAGAAAAAGTCACCCTTCAGCCAGTGACCCACCCTCTACTTTATGGCAGTTCTTGGAATAGCCATAATCCCCTTGCTCTTGCTTTGTTTTACTTCCCACCAAGCATCATTTGCCAACAAGCCCTGTTCACTCTCTTTAATATGTGTTGTGGTGGGGCCATCCTTAGGTATGTGGGTGCTCTGAGCAGGTTAAGCCAATAGCCAAGATGCCTAACAAGAGAAGCATGGAGGTGCTCAGTGCCTGATGAATTCTGGCCACTGCCTCCTATACCTCTATTTGAGAGAGTGCTTAATTCAGATGTAAAGCTAAGAGGGACATATCCTATCAAGGGATTGCGGGTGGATAGTGCATGATCATTTGTCTAGTGATTAGAGGGAAACCTATATGCTATGTTAAAGAAATGATAGTTGGCTGGGAGAGAAAAGAAGGCCACCAGAAGCATGCACAGGTAGGGTCAAAAAAAGCAAGAAGATAGATGCAATAGCACAGTTGATGCCCCATTGCATCAGGGCTTAAATATAATTTCACAGAATTGTTGTTCCATGAGATCAAAGGGTATTTATGTAACTAAAATTATCTATAGTAAATAATAAAAAAATGTCCAAGAAAAGAAAAGAAAAATATCTAGGGCTGAAAATCATGAGTCTAAAACTCAAAAATTGAAGAAAAAAGCAATAAGAGGGTGCCTTTTTGCCCAGGAGGCAATAAAATATGATTTTGCCTAGGGTGCCAAAATGTTTAGAATTGGCCCTGGTGGAAAGTGAAGTCATGCCAGATGGAAGGTTCTATGCTGGACTAGGCCAAAAGCCTGCCTAGTCCAACATTCTCTTGCTATAGTAGCCAATCAAAATGTTTATAGGAAGCCAGCAAACATTCCAGAGGATTTCAGAGGCATATTGCTTCTGACAATGGAGCAATATATTCCCGTCATACTTAGCAGAAGTATATAGACTTACCCTCCAATGAACTGGACAAACCTTTCTTGAAGGCATCCAAGTTAAGGGTTATTACTATGTCTTATGTTTACAAACTGCATAGTTTTGCTTGTACTTTTTGAAGAACTGATTGACTGATTATTTGTGATCAAATGACCATATAGATTTACTCCATCATAGCCCGTCCCTAAGCTGGCTTTCAGGTCTCCCAAGAGCATACCCATCACCACAGTAACTGAGTTCATCTATTTTCCTTCTCCTCTTCTTTTCTTTCCTTCCACCTTTTCAGCATTAGAGTCTTTCCCAGAGAACTGTATCTTCATATATGTCCAAAATAGGATAATCTGAGCTTGGCCATTTGTGCCTCTAGTGAGAATTCTGGGTTGATTTGTTTGATGTTCCATTGATTTCCTTTTTTGGCAGTCCATATTGTTCTCAGGAGTCATTTCCAAAGTTTAAAATCATCAATACTCTTCCTATCCTGTTATGAAGAATTGGGTTTGTCAAAAACAGATCATGCCAGGCAAATCTTATTGCATTCTTTGACGAGATGACAAAATTAGTGACCAAAAGAATGTTGTGGATATAATTTACTTGGACTTCAGTAAGGCATTTGATAAAGTAGATCACAAGCTACTACTCAATAAGATAGAAAAATGTGGGTTAGACAGCATCACCACCAGATGGATTCGTAGCTGGCTGAACTGGCCATACTCAGCGTGTGGTCCTCAATGGAACTGCATCTACATGGAGGGAAGTGTGTAGTGGAGTGCCCCAGTGCTCTGTTCTGGGCCCAATGCTCTTTAACATCTTCATCAACGATTTGGATGAGGGGATAGATGGGGAACTCATCAAATTTGAAGACAACACCAAGCTGGCAGGAATAGCCAACACTCCAGAAGATAGGCTTCAGATACAGGAGAATCTGGACAGACTTGAACACTGGGTGTTATCTAACAAAATGAAATTCAATGGTGAAAAAAGTAAGGCTCTACATTTAGGCAGGAAAAACGAAATGTACAGGTATATTATAGGTGGTACCTTGCTCAATAGTAATAATTGTGAGAGGGATCTTGGAGTCCTAGTGGACAGTCACTTAAATATGAACCAGCAGTGTTCTGCAGCTGCCAAAAAAAGCCCAACACAGTGCTAGGCTGCATTAACAGAGGGATAGAATCAAGATCATGTGAAGTATTAATACCACCTTACAATGCTTTGGTAAGGCCACACTTGGAATACTGCAACCAGTTTTGGTCACCAAAATGTAAAAAAAATGTTGAGACTCTAGAAAGAGTTCAGAGAAGAGCAACAAAGATGATTAGAGACCTGGAACCTAAAACATATAAGGAACGGTTGCTGGAATTGGGTATGTCTAGTTTAATGAAGAGAAGGACGAGGGGTGACATGATAGCAATGTTCCAATATCTCAGGAGTTGTCACAAAGAAGAAGGAGTCAAGCTATTCTCCAAAGCACCTGAAGGCAGGACAAGAAGCAACGGATGGAAACTTTGTCTATATGGACTTTACTGGATAGCTTTCTATCATATTCTATCATATTCATCCATTTTAAGTAAAAAAAACCAAATTTGATCTTTCCTCAAAAGAAAACTGAATTAACCCTTTGATTTATGCAATATTCACACAGTGCAGGAAAATAATTTTGATGGATAAAACTAAAGTAAAATTCAGCATCCAAATTACACCTTTATTGATAAGAAGTATTTTTAGATAGGAGATTTTTTAAACTGAATATAAAATTTCCTTGTTATTGCAAAAAGGAATTGTATGCCTTTGCTTCCCAGAAGATCCATCCAGCTCTTCTAATTGACAAGAAAAAATGTGAGTCATTTTTCTTCCTAAACTGAACTTTGGATTACAAGGATTCTTTTTTATCTCTCTTTAAGGGTGAGATTCTAAGTTCTTTAATCACATTAGAATAATGTGGATTATCCCATGAATACAAAGATCTCCTGCTTGAATTAACCTAGTCTCTTCAAACAGTGGGATTCTTCAACAGTTTACGGTTAGATTAACTTCTCTCCTTTCCTTCCTGATCCCCTTGTATTCGCTTTATGTGTCTATTTGACTTTGCTGACTTCACATCTGGGGTTTAGAACAGAGTGGGGGAATCATGACAATAGATTAATTTAGCTAAAGATAAGGACCTTTACATCCTCACTGATTTCACTGGGAATGTTCATTACATGTTTGAGTCCTTACCTCTCAAATATATCAAAATTTTAAGACTGCCATCTCACTATTATGGAAATCCCCATACTGTGTATGTTCAAACACATCATACTGTTTGTTTGTATTTGTTTAGCCATAATTTGTTGAAAGTGCCTGGTTCATAAAATAGACTCCTTTAAATTTTGCTCTTGTTTGTAAAATGTTTGTTTTGAATCCAATTGGTAAAAAAAAAATCACTAAATAAATAGAAAATTATTTCTCCCATCATCCATTAGACTATGTTGTCTCTTATTGATAGCAAATTCTTTCTCAGTCTCTGTACCAATTTCAGTATGCAAGATCTGGATGACCATCAGATGGCAGTGTAGAAAGTTTTTTTTCAATTACTTTTGCTGCCACCTAACAGCTTTAAGTATTTTTTGCAGTCCTAAATCAATCCACAAACAGAATTTCAGGAAAAAAAATGGCAAAATACAAGGCTAAAAGTTACAAATTCAAACAATCTGACAATAAGTGGGTCACTAAAGCAAACCATACATGGATAAGACAAGAGAACCTGGAACTGATGGAATGTTACTATAAAGTAGACCTAATGAAAGGGAATACATAAAACATATGAGGGAACTATGGATGGAAAGAAGATGTACATGTACACTAACTCATTACCCAACTTCAGATAGACGAACTAACTTTACATCCCAGACTCAAAAAAATCCAGAAGAACAACTGGATATGCAGCCAATACCTGAAGCTAGAAAGTCACTGCCAGCACTTCCATTACAGAATATAGCAGCTGATATGAGGCATAAGATCATGAATAAACTAACTACAGTCAGCTCTCAAGAACTATTATCAAGCTTCAGTTGAGAAATACCATCAGTATGTCAGAGGATGCCAAACAAGCCCTCACAACAATCCCTACTATTATAACTCAAACCATTGAACTTGTATACACTACAGTCACTGTAATCTTAGAGATGCGTGGCTACATGATCAAGAAGAACTGCAGTACATACCCACCCACCATCGGGAAATGAGGTTAGAGGCTATGATCAAGGCAACTTGGAAAGAGGTTAGTCAGCTGGTAGAATTATAGAAGGCTATGGAGTTTAAGCATAAGACTCAGCTACTGAAAAATACAAGGGCCTGATGCTATCTGAGGCCCCAGAGATTGTTAAACAAAAGCTCACTGCACTGGCTACCAGGCTAAGGAGAGAGAAACAGGCCAAGAAGATAAATGCCCTGTTCTCCAAAAATCCATCCAAACTATACTCCCATCTGCAATGCAATAAAACAGTAATAGCAGAGCCCTTAACAGCACAAATTGAACAGTACTGGAAGAACGTATGAGAGAAAGAGAAGACACATAATTAGCTGCAGGTCCTGAGAGCAGACCACAGCAATCTATCAGAAAAGGAACCATCAGAGTAGCAGACATTCAACAGTAGGTGAAGAACATGAAGAGCTGCACAGAACTTGGCCTGGACATATTCCATACCTACTGGCTAAAGAAACTAAAAGCAGTACATAAATGTCAAATAGCAGAGATGAACCAGCTACTAGCAGCAGACTCCCACCCAGACTAGATGACACAAGGAAGGACAGTTCAGATCAGGAAAGGTCCCCACAAGGAAACAACACTGTCTAATTACTGGCCAATAACCTACCTCCCCACAGCGTGGAAGGTCTTATCATGCATCATAATCACCAAACTACACTACCCATAGGGATGAGAAATGTATATGTATACATATGCTACTTGTTCCTCTTTAGATTGATAATAATGGCCTCAGTCCATGAAGACAGATCCAAAACATGAGCAGCATCAATTACTTGTTATTTTCCCCAATCTTGAAGAGGTAATAATAATAATTTAGTTTTTTTAAATGCAAAGAAAAGAATAGCTTATATGAGTTCCCTTTTTAAGCTATGCTTTGCGTTTTGACATGTCCTTGTATGAATGTCTAATATAATTCCATGCATTTTTACACTGAAGATTTCTTGGCCAATCAAATTGTTACATATTTCTTTCAGGGTTAAGTGGTAGCAAGCAGAGAATTCTGACAGCTGTATATTAAATGCAGGTGGCTCTGTGAAAGCCATTCCCATCTGATACACTACATTAACCATATCCTGCAATTCTTCCAGAATAGTGCTGCAATGAATTAGATGTTTTAATAAAATTTTACTTAGCTGGATAAGCTAAAGCCCATTCTGAATTTAGCTTCTCCTAATGTAGCTATCCAATTCTTTTTTTAAAAAAATGTGTTGCATTAAGTGTTTGCTAAGAAAATAAATATGCTAGGATAATCTAGCAAAGAGTTACAAAAAATGAACTCTTTCCCCACCACACATTACTTTATCATATTACGCACAGTTACATATTTCATTTAGCATGAATTGATAGCTTCATCCCTGCTCCAGATCTAAATTAAAGACTTATGGGTTTAGTTGATCTTGCTGAACAATTTACATTTCATTATGCTTCTTTTGAACTGCCAAAATGAAATCTGTGATGTATCAGCTACTAAAGAGTAATGAAAGACTTTTTTTTTCTCCTCAGTTGCTTGCCTTTAAAGCTACAGGAAGCAAAATATGGAACAAAAAAAAGTCTGTCCTGGAAAAAGATTCTCAGTAAGAAAGAACTTAAATATTTAATGTTGTTAAGGAACTCAAAGCAAAGTTAATAGCACATGGTTGTGTACATTTGCATATAGTTGAGGCTAGAATATGCTAACTATTTAAAGCCACAGTGTAGATCTATGAAGGAGAACTATGAAAAGAATCATAATAGCACCTCTTGGGAATTGTAGTGAAGCTGGAGACTGTCCCTAAAAAATAAGTAAGATGTTATTTAAATTACATCCTTTGGAATAATTAGAAATTCTTACTTGGGATGGAATGCTTTTGTGCACGTATGGACTATGTGAAAAGAGCCTTGAAAAACTGCCTTTGATCCATGAAGATTGATGAACATTCATTTATAAATTCATATCATCATGTCCTACACTGGCTCCATTGACTACCACTTTGTTTCCAGGCACAGCTGAAATCATTGCTTAGCTATGGTAATGAGAATACCTGTCTCTTCCAGTCTATTCCTATCCAAATATCTGATAGAAATGGCCAATTTGGAAAGAAGCAAAGAATAAGTCTGTGATGAATCTCTGGCTGCCTGCTTCATTTTACTTTTTTTCTCCAATTGCATCCAAATGAACATTCCTTTTCAGATAAATAAGAATTCTTGTCAGGGAGTAGCCATTTCTCTCCTCCCCCCTTATTTGCCTATACAAACTTTAAATTTCTGGTTCTTCTTTGGCTTTTGTATACTGCTGTCCATTGGCCACCAAAGTCACCCAGCAATACAGTGCAAAACTATTCATATGCTCGTGGCCTGGGTGCTAGTATTCCAGTCTATTCTTGGAATTCTTGGTTAGCTCACTGAGTTAACTAAGAGCAATGCGTCAAAACAGCCAGTTTGGTGCCCAAGTAGTCCTTGTTAACCATCAAAACAAAATTGCCTCTGTTGCAACATTCCCACAGTCCTATGATTGCAATTCAGACACTTGTCCAATGGCAGACAATTATGATGGTTGCAATGTTCCATAGTCACATGATTGCTATTTGCAACCTTCATAGCTAGCTTCTGACAAGCAAAGTCAATGGGGAAGCCAATAGGAAGTCACAAGTCCCAATACAGTGACATTGTGCTTAATGACCTGTGGTGATTCATTTAATGACCATAGCTGGAACTTATATAAGTCAGTACATTTACATGACATCTTGCTTAATATCTGTGTTGATGAGCAATGGAGCATGGCTGGCTCAGGAATTTTGGGAGTTGAAGTCCACGAGTCATAAAAGAGCCAAGGTTGCCTACCCCTGGTTTAGACGAAAGGTGCTTTTTCATGAGGCAACTGGACTTTCTTGTTTTTATTTGAAGATGTTTCACTTCTCATCCAAGAAGCTTCTTTGGCTCTGACTTCCCACCATTCAGTCAGAGCTGAAGAAGTTTCCTGGATGGGAAACGTCTTCAAAGAAAAACAAGAAAGTCCAGTTGCCTCATGAAAAAGCACCTGTAGGATAACTATGACCTGGATGACTGAGAATCTCCATAGGGATGTATCAGGCTAGAAACTGGAGTTCTAGCCTGAGTTCTAATCCCACTTTAGGCACAAAGGCAACAGGGTGACTTTCGGCTGACCATTCTCCCTCAACCCTAGGAAAGAGGTAAAGTTTGTTTTTTTAAAAACTTGTTAAAAAACCTGCAGGGATAGTCCAGGCAGTCATCAGGCATCAACACTGACATGGAGGCATTAAAAAATGCATAAGAATTTATTAAATCAGGGGTTCTGATTTACTCATGGCATAGTGGGTAAGCTGATAAAGATTTCTTTCCACCTTTAAGGGATCGTCCATCAATGTGCCTGAACAGCTTGGAAGCATTTGCTACACAGTGTTTATTTAGCTGTGTCAAAGAGGAAACTCTGAAAAAACCTAAATTGCATTCTTACTCCTGGACAGCTAAATATGTAAAGTTTCTAACATGTTCCCACTCCACAGCTAAAGAAGAAAGAAAAGGAGTAACCTACCTTGCAAGGAAGTAAGCCATCAGAGAAAGTGGGGTTCCTTTACACCATCACATTTTGATGGATGTACAAAATGGCACAGTGTAGCATAGCATAGCAGCTTACAATAAAAACATCACACATCTTGTAACATCTTGATGGTCCCAATTTCTTGCTGGGCAATTTGAGGCGTAGATATTTAGTTGACAAATAAACCTTTTCCCCAACTTGGAATGTTCTTTGGGGAGCTCTTTTTCTATCAGCCTGTTTTTTATAGGTTTCAAAGGTCTTTGTTAAAGCAGTTTTTGTGTTTCTCCAAACTTCTTCCCACCCTTTCACCCATTGGTCAAGTGTCTGGGAATCGGAAGGCACCTGAGGGTATTCAGGTATTGGGCTGAACTCTTTTCCTGTGGCCACTCTGAAAGGCGTGTAGCCAGTGCTACTGTGCACAGAATTATTGTATGCCACCTCCGCAAAAGGGAGAAGGTCAATCCAGTTTGTCTGCTGGTAAGAAACGTAGCATCTAAGATATTGCTCCACCATTTTGTTAGTGGATTCTGCAGCCCCATTCATGGCAGGATGAAAAGCAGATGATAAACCTTGAGATGATCCAATTAATTTAAGGAAACTCCTCCAAAACTTCACTGTGAACTATACCCCTCTGTCTGAAATTATTTGCTTAGGGGTGCCATGCAGCCGGTAGATATGTTTCAGGAACAATTTGGTCAGTCGTTGGGCAGATGGGAGTCCTTTGCAGGTGATGAAATGAGCCTGCTTTGAGAACAGGTCTATTACAGTCCAGATGATAGTGTTTCCACTACTTTCAGGTAGGTCTACTATGAAGTCCATAGCTATCTCTTCCCATGGTTGAGAAGGGTCTGCTACAGGTTGCAGTAACCCAGGGGTTTTCCCTAGGATTCTTTTCATTGTGGCACATACAGTACAACTTTTTACATAGTTTTCCACATCCCTTTTCAGCCCCGGCCACCAAAATTGCCAGCGGGTGAGGTGTAGGGTTTTCAAATATCCAAAGTGTCCAGCCTGTTTTACATCATGGCTGTCTTTGAGAGCATTAAGACGGAGGGCTTCTGGCAAATATAGTTTCCTCCCTTTGTAAGCAAAGCCATGCCTGCACGTTAGGGAGGTGTGATTGTCTTTGAACCATTGGTCGGTGAGGAGCTCTTGTTTTATTTTCTTTACTCCAGGGTCATCAGGATTGGGGACCCTGCAAGGTGTAAGTTGAGTGGCAGTTTGTGGATTGGGGATAATTGCCTTGTTAACCTCCTCCCGTTCGCTTTTGTATTGGGGTAACTGGGATAGTGCATCAGCTAGGAAGTTCTTTCCTCCTGGTATGTACTTTAGAATGAAGTTGAAGCAGTTAAAGTACTGTGCCCACCGTACTTGCTTTGGGGACAATTTGTGGGGAGTTTTCAGTGCTTCTAGATTTTTGTGATCTGTTCATACCTCAAATGGCACCTTGCTCCCTTCTAGATAATGTCGCCAGTTTAATAGCGCCCATCTAATCGCGAAGGCCTCTTCTCCCAGATTGCCCATCCGCTCGCTCTCAGTAAATTTCTTAGAGGTTGTAGGCACAGGGTTGCAGGATCCCACTTTTGTTCTTTTACAGTAACACAGCTCCGACTGCCACGTCACTGGAATCAGCTTGAATCACAAAGGGTTCCCCTGGGCAGGGGTGCTTCAGGACCGGTTCAGCAGCAAATAATCTCTTTAAATTCTCAAAAGCTGTTTGAGAGCCCATTGTCCATGCTAGTGGTTGGCCAGGTCATGGCTTCCCTCCTCCCTTGCCTGTTTTGAGTAGTTCTGTAAGGGGTAGGGCAATCTTGGCAAAAGAGGGGATGAATTGACGATAAAAGTTGGCAAAACTCAGAAAGCTCTGGAGCTGTTTGCGAGTCTTTGGGGGCGGCCATTCGATTATAGCTTTCACCTTGGCTGGATCCATTTCAATATCCTCATTGGAAATTCTGTAGCCAAGATAGTCTAATCGGGCTTGGTGAAATTCAGATTTCGACAATTTGGCATAAAACTTGGTATTCAATAGTTTCTTTAACACTTCTCTCACCAGCTTTATGTGATCAGTCATATTCGTGCTGTATATCAGGATATCATCAAGATACACCAAAACCATTTTGTATAAGTGATCATGTAGGACCTCATTAATCAACTGCATAAATACAGCTGGGGCCCCCTGTAGTCCAAATGGCATGACTTTGAACTGATAGCTCCCCATAGGACAGTTGAAGGCAGTTTTCCACTCATCTCCCTCTTTTATTCTCACCTGGTAATATGCCTCTCTTAGGTCTAATTTAGTGAAGACATTCCCCTTAGCCAGATGGGTTAATAAATCCTTTAGGAGGGGGAGGAAGTATTTATTTTCCACACTCACAGCATTGAGACCCTTATAGTCTATGCAGAGATGAAGAGACCCATCATTTTTCTCTTTGAACAACACAAGGGCTCCCATGGTAGATTTGGCCCCTTTTGATAAACCTCCTCGCTAGGTTTTTGTTCACGTATCACTGCATCTCCTCCATTTCAAGGGGGGACATGGCATACATTCTTGGTCGTGGGAGTTTGGCTCCTGGCACCAGTTTCATGGAGCAGTCATTAGGTCTGTGTGGGGGCAGAGCATCACATTCTTTTTCACTAAATGCCTCTGCCAGGTCCCAGTATTCATTGGGGATGACTGGTTCACCTGGAGGCAGTGAGGTGGCCATGTGCGCTTGCTCATTTGGTGGTCTAAGATACCCGCAACATCTGTTGAATCAATGGGGGGATTAGGCCCTATAGGTAGTCTTACAATTCTCATTCCTTTCTCCCACCAGATAAACGGCTTCCATTTGTCTAACCAGGCTAGCCCTAGGATCACCGCCTCAGTCATTTTTGGAGCCACCAGGAAGCAAATGAACTCCCAGTGTGCACCTATTTCTAGGCGTAAGGGCTTGATTAATTGTGTGACAAAAGTCCCTCCCATCAGGGAGCCATCGGCTTGCTCAAACCTCACTGGTTTGGAAAGCTGTTTTGCCCGTATGCCCATTTTCATGGCAAACGGCAGACTAATAATGCAGTGGGTGCATCCAGAATCAATCAGCATGTTTAAGTCCATTTCTGCCCTAGACTTAGGGATTATAAGTTTGGTGGCCAGTGAAAAAGGCGGGATTTCTCAACTCACGGGTCGTTCTCTCCATCATCGCTGTCAAAGGAGGGTAGAGCAAGGGCGGGTCCACTTGGAGTCTCGGCACCCTCCTGTGTGGGGGGTGTAATCTGGGCAACAGGTTCCTGCGTGAGCCGGTTGGATTTTTCTCTCGTTAGCCGCTGAGCAGGTTTCTTTCGTATTGCTGGTTCTGGTTTGCTCTGTAGTAGGGGACTGGACAGGTGGCCGCTTGATGTCCTTCTTGTCCACACCGGAAACACTTAAAGGAAGGGCGTGTAGGTGGCCTGGGTCTCTCAGCCATTGCAGTAGTTGAAGGCTTTCGTGGGAGCGATTGCTGTTCGGGTAGCTCTGGTTGCTGCTCAGGTTTGTGTGGGGGAGGCTTCTTATAGCGAGAGAGTTTAACATCTAGCTTCACTGCTGTCTGGTACCATTCCTGAAGCCGATCAGGTACTTCTCGATAGATGCAAGCCTGAGACAGGTGATCGTCTAATCCCTCGATGAAGTATTGAATCAGGGATTGTTCGGGCCACCCCTCTATTCTGCTATCTTGCGGAACTCTCGCACGTACTCCAGGGCAGGCCTGCCGGCTTGTTTTATTTTTTGGATCTGTTCTGCTGCTTTGAGGCCTATGGATGGGTCCTCAAATCTTTCTCTCAGTCCTAGGAGGAAAAGGTGGGGATCTCCCAGTTCGGGGGCTTGCTCACTATATAGATTATTCAGCCATTCAGATGCTTCTCCCTCTAGGTTGGACGCATGGCATCTGGGTCTGGATAGTGGTAGGCCCAGCAGTTCAAGTGAGAGCGTCCTTGGTTGAGAAAAAACATCAGCTTCTCTGGGTCCCCATTGAAGGTTGCTCTGAAAGGTAGTGCCAATATGGGCTGTTGCTGCTGGTCCCACAGCTGGTTGCTGGTTCCACAGCTGCTGGACTAGTCTCCACACTTGTGGTGCCCCCAATTGCTGTTGGCCCCATCCTGCCTGCTGATCCAATGGTTCCTGGGCTCTCTGATGTTGAGGTGGTACCCCTAGTTACTGTTGGCCCCATCCTGCCTGCTGATCCAATGGTTGCTGGGCTCTCTGCTGCTGGCCAACGGGGGCTGGTGGTGCCCCCTGCTGCTGTAGGCCTCCCAATGGTGACTGTGCAAGTGGGGGTGGTTGCTGGGCTTCCCTCATCTGCAGGCCCTCTCCTGGCTTTTGCACCACCCCAAGCTGCTGCAAGACCTCTATTAGCTGTGGCAAGCTCAGTTGCTGCTGATCATCTATCTGTGGGGGGTGCCAAACTGCCCTGTGGGGGAATTTGCACGCACAGCAAACTGCCATGCTTCCCCCCCCCACACAAACCTCATAACCTTTTGATACCCTTTGTCCCAAGGAAGCAGCCAAAAGATCACCCCCTTTTGACTTAATACCTTACCTACCTAAATAAATAATATGCTTTAAGTTCCCCCTTATCTCTTCCTGTCTTTATCTCTTCCTGTCTTTCATCTACCTGTATTTGTCTTCACCTGATCTCTGACCATGTAATGTGTTACTAGAAAATAATTTCTTATATGAAGGAATTTTTCAATTACTTTATGTCAACAGCTAAAGGTTAAACTTATGAATGTAAAATGTCAGCAGTTAATGGTAAAGCCTATGTATGTAAAAAGTATATAAGAAGCAATAAACTCAGAGTTTGTCGAGCTCTGTCCTGCAGCTTCAAACCTCTACTCAAGACATGCCTGTGTTTTTTTCTTAGCATCTTACATCTGGAGCCCAACGTGGGGCAGCCCCCCCATGGAGCAACTGGGACAGCCCCCCCCTTCCGAGGGAGCAACAGCCAACTTACTTACCAGTGTCTGGAATAGACCCCTAAGTGCACTTTTGTCCTATGGGACCCCTCAGTGATAAGTAAGGGTTGCAATCTATCTCAGCACCAGCAAAGGTACTCAGATTCCTGTTACACACATCAGGCATGAAAACGCCTGATGCAGACAAAAGGAAGCTGATGGGTGAGGTAGGGAAACATTCCCCTTGATATCCTAAGCGCTGGACGCTTAGGTTACAAGATTGGGAAAAAAATAGGGCATACTTTACATCTTGAATCTTGGGCTCCAGTACAGGTATTACATCAATGGCATCAATGCCATCAAGCAGTGGAAAAATTTGGCTCAGATGCTTCAGCAGGGTAACAATTAACTACAAGCCCCACACCTGATTAGGATCAAAGTAAAAACTGTGCCTCCGAAAGCATCTTTAATTGGATTTTCAGCTCCTTCTGAGGAGGCTAATTCTTTTGCCTCCTTACAGCCACCATACACCCCATAGAGGAACAATCTTGAAGTAGAAAAAATATATATGGGGAATCGTCAGAGGAATTTAAAGAAACAAATTAAATTAAAATGTACTCCTCTGCAATGTGTTTTGAACAATTGGGATGTTTTGAAACTTCAAGTAGCTGTTAAGTTTAACCCTGTCAGACAATGTCTGATGGTGCTTTGTGTTGATGTGTAGAAGTATAAATAATCTTTAACAAGACAACACTGAAAAATTTTGTAAACCTCCGGCTGGCTAGTTTATCTGATAACAACTAAAGCCACAGAAGAAAAAGAAAAGAAAATTCAAAGAACTGAAAGCAAGTTTTTTTCCCCTTTTAATCTGGCTCTATTCAATTCCCTTTTGTCAAGAGGTGAGGAGAGGAGGCTGCTACTTTTCCCTCACCCTTCACACCTTCAATATTCCTTTTTCCCCAATGTCTTTTGAAATTTCTGGGATAAGTTGGAAGTAACCATAAATGTTCTCCTCCTTTTTAATTAAAAGGGGAGGCCTGTTTTAGCCTCAAACCCCAAATTGATGTGTCTTTTGTTTATGTATATGCGTGTATATGTGTATATGTGTGTGTGGCCACCCAGAACATTATGCTTGGGCTTGGAATGGTGAGAAAAATAGGAGATGATTAAAAGGGCCCTATTAAAAAAAAATCACATGTTTGGTTGGAATCATCTCATTTTTCTCGCTTTTTTCAGGACAAGCCATATGTCTAAATCAATGTTGTTTTATTGGTATTTGTGTTTTATTTGTATTTGTGTTTTATTGGTATTTGTGGTATTTGTTTGTCTGTGTTGTTCTGTGTTATTTCCAAGACTTGGAAGAGGGTCAAACCCTCTCTGATAACAACAATACAAAAAGGCCTTATTTAAAAATAAATAGTTTGTCTGGAGAAAGTATGAAATGAAATATTTGTATGTGGAATTGTTTATACAAGCAGTTAGAATGAAAATGAATGAATTAATTTGTTGATACCTAAGTGTGTGTGTTAGCCCTCAAACCCCACCCCCACCCACTCTCTCCCAGGCTGTAAAAGAAATAAAAAACTGCAGATTTTATTGTTGTAATTGAAAAGTAATAGTAAGTGGTTTGCATGAGAAGAGTCCCATGGAGAATGTGTGAGAGAATTTATGGAAAATGCATGTCAAGGAGAGAAAACTAATTTTTAGTGGTGAGAAGTTTATAACAAAAACTTTTCCTGTCTCTTTTGTTTTTCAACTGGCTGTGTTGCTTTAAGAGCAAGAGAGACAGAAAGAAGAGGGGGGGGGAAACTGTTCGTTTTAAACTTTTTTTCCCTCTCTGCTTAGAATTCCAGTTTGCGAATGGAGATGAAATTTAATGCCCACTCTTGCAGTTTCAGCTGGCAAAATCTTTATCTATCAACCAAAAGAAATAACTCTGAATTGTTTTACTTAAGTTTTGTAAATATTTAATCTACTTAATAGATAGTTTCCATCTTTGATTAACTTGGAATTTAACTTATTGACCAAAGGAAAACAACCTGGAGATCTCATTTGTAGTTCCAGCATTTACCACAGTTGAGCAAATTAAGTACTTGAGTACTCAATTTGTGGACAGAATTCCACATAGGAATTGTCACTTAACACTTTTGATATTTCTTACTAGTAAGATACTTACAGGAGTATTAGCTGTGTTAGAAGCTCAAAAAGTATATTGTATTGAATGGTTTTACTTATCCCATCCCAAAATGTTTTATCTTTTATCCAGGCTGTTGCTGAAATAACCTTAGGACACAATCAAGCTTGTCCTTGAAATGGGACTGATTTAATTAATATTGTTATTCCTATCCCAAAATTTGATTTTCAATTTTATTTTCAGAATAACTTATCTCTTCTGCTGCTATTTTAGCTTTCCACACCTTTTCTCAACAGACTTTTAACTTAATCTCTTACTCTCATTATGTGTGCCAACTTATTTTTAATCTTACAGGTGCTTACATCATGCCCAGGATCGACCCCAATCTTATGGCTTTGTTTTCAACTTTACAGCAGCTATCCTTTGTTTCTCACATATGCATCGGTCCTTTAAGGACTGCCTTCACAAACAAATAAAAAAGGAGGGATCAAGGGTACCTAATTTGGCATGGATAAATCATCAAGTCAATAAAGTCCTAATAACTTTAAATCAGCTAAATATTTCTTTTCAAAAAACTACTGCCTACCAGCGTCACTTTCAGCAGAAAACTGTGCTTCCTAATCCATTGGTATATTATCGGCAATTGCCTGATAAAACCTGGTTAGATCCAATTCCCTTACTAACTTGGGGGCGAGGCTATGCTTGCTCTGCTTGCTCCTACAGGCCCTCTCTGGATTCCAGCCCAGTGTGTGCAACCAGCCAAAGATGTCATGGCATCAAGTCCAGAACCCAATACTGGAAATGAAGCAGGTGACTCTTCAGACAGCGCAATGTCCCTTTTGCTCTCGCCATCGCAGTTGACCAACAACCTGGGGCGATGTGAAAAACCTAACCTCCGAAGCACAGATGGTTCTGTGGCAACAGGGAAAAGAACTTACACCAGAGAATTTATGCACTGCCATATTTGTGGTTTTGACTGCAAATTCCTTAGTCATTCTTTGCCTCTCTTTCCTTCTTAATTGCTGTGTGGGGGCTCAAGCTCTTCCACTCATCCTTTAGAATCACGGATGAAATAAAATATTTGGGTGCAATTAGCTAATATTACACAAGTGGCAGACCTTTGTATTTCTGAATCATATGATATGGAAAATCTACTCTCTACCTGTCTTATACTTTTGTGTGTTCCAGCTTCAGGTTTTTTTTAAAAAAATTATACTGGTTTAAGCAATTTTTTATCAGACAATGAATTTCATTATGCAACTATGTCAAGCTAGGGTCATGCCTCTTACATGTTAACCCTTGATGCTATTGTTTTACATACACCAATTGTAGCTGTTCCTACAAATCTTACTTGTGCAAAAATTGTCAATTGTACTACTTCATCTAAAAAAACTTCATTATATACATGTCAGTGAAGGAATTTTAAATTGTACCTCCTTTCAAGAGATATCTTTTAATTGTGCACATATATGGTTATTCAATATCTTTTTTTTCCCTCTACTTTCAATTTTCCACACTAAACTACCATTAACTTACCTCAGGAACAAGTTATGCTTTGTATAAACAAATGCAAAGTTATATGTCCCCTGACTAAGACCCACTAACTACTCCAGCTTAGAATAATGTCTTCATTAATAAAATAGAGAAGAGTGAGATGTGGGGGAATTTGCATGCGCAGCAAACTGCCATGCTTCCCCCCCCACAAACCTCATAACCTTTTGATACCCTTTGTCCCAAGGAAGCAGCCAAAAGATCACCTCCTTTTGACTTAATACCTTACCTACCTAAATAAATAATATGCTTTAAGTTCCCCCTTATCTCTTCCCGTCTTTATCTCTTCCTGTCTTTCATCTACCTATATTTGTCTTTACCTGATCTCTGACCATGTAATGTGTTACCAGAAAATAATTGCTTATATGAAGGAATTTTTCAGTTACTTTATGTCAACAGCTAAAGGTTAAACTTATGAATGTAAAATGTCAGTAGTTAATGGTAAAGCCTATGTATGTAAAAAGTATATAAGAAGCAATAAACTCAGAGTTTGTCAAGCTGTGTCCTGCAGCTTCAAACCTCTGCTCAAGACATGCCTGTGTTTTTTTCTTAGCATCCTACACTGCCCATTGCTGCAGAGGCCTCAGTTTGGGATTCCCTCTATCTTCAGGACTGCAGTCTCTGGTTGGGGACCCCAGGGTCTGATCTACGAGGGAGGGGCTGTAGGCTTCTCTCTGCAGGAATTGATTTCTGCTTTTCACATCTGGGGTTTGAAATCTTTCTAGCGACTCACCCAAAACTTCGTTATCTCTGCATTCTGCTTTTGAAGTCTTTGCTCTCGGCTGGGTGA